>NC_056750.1:788231568-788281568 GCF_019279795.1 Protopterus annectens | reverse complement strand
AGACAGTGCAGAAAGACTCTCCCCAAACTAAACAAACACATCAGAGAGCTGGTCAAATCTGCCAAAGCAAACTACAAGGCAAATATAGCCTATAAGCTGAACGATAAACATAAGGGTTTTTTTAATTATCAGGAAAAAATGACTAACCTGTGCTGTGTAAATGTCTCAACAAACAAATAAACCAGAGTAAAACAGTCCAAACAAGTAGAATGATGAGATGACACCAGGCCCTCAGCATAAAACAAACAATCTTTTATTTTAAAACAACATAAAAGCTTTCACAGGTCTTACTGCTTCTTCAGATGTCAGTATAAAAACGCAGTCACACACATAGCAATTTATACATCATTCTACTTGTTTGGACTGATTTTTTTTATTATATTTGTAACCGCAGGGGAAATGCTTAGCAATCTGATAAGTTAATCATGAATGGCAAGACTTACACCCAGCCTGAAACTATAGCAAACCTGCTGGCCAACAAGCTCAGTTCAAACATCGCCACCTCACTACCTACCACACCCAAAGAAATACTCACAACCATTTCCCTACCGGTCATTATGAGGAAATAGGTCCTTACTGTGCTCGCTAAAGTCAAAAACACAGCTGTTATGGTTCCCAACAACATTCCAGGTTACTTCTTAAACAGCTGAAAACTTAATCTGTCAGGGCCACTCGAAACCCTATTTAACCACAACCTCCAGATGGGCTTTATCCCAGAGGAATAGAGGAATGCAACAGTTGTTGCACAAGGGGGGCCATCAACTGACACAGGGAACTACAGACCCATAAGCTTGACCAGTCTTATCTACAAGGCTATGGAGAAGATTATTGTGGACCAGATCAATAATGACATAGGAAATCTCCAAAGACTAGAAGAGACCCAATTTGGCTTTGTTAAAGGGAGGTCTTAGCTGCTCAATCTGGTGGACTTCTTTGACAAAGTCACCAGGGCCATGGATGAGGGTAAAACAGTACACACTGCTTATCTAGACCTGGCCAAAGCTTTTGACACAATCCCCACTCAGGGATCAACTTACTGAGTTAGGCATAAATCCCTACATACTCAGATGTATAGCAAACTGGCTTACTGATATGACACGTGTTGTCCGGATAGATGAATCCACTTCTGATAAAGAAACCTGTTACTAGCTGTGTCCTACAGGCTCAGTTTTCAGGCCCCTACAGTTTGGTATATACTTCTGTCAAATGAAGGCCGATGTTGGGATTCACTGGCCTACCAAGTTCACCAATGACTGTAAGTTGGGAGCAATCACTGAATCCCAAATGATGTTGACATCCTACAAATAGGCCTAAAAATGACAAATGACTGTTGACCAAACAATGATCTGAGACTAAATAGTAAAAAAATGTGCAATCATACCCTTTGGTAAATCAGATATCCCTGTAAATTCTAATATTGATGGCACATCCCTAAAAGTAGACCTAGTGATGAGGGACCTAGGAATACAGATAGATAGTAACCTAAAATTTGACCACCGGGTAGCTACGTACTGAGGATATCATAGAGCTTTGTAATGTAAGTCAATGTTCCACTCAAGACCTATCATGGATTTATCCAAGACAAACAAATTGGAAGAAATTGCTGTATAGAGTAACAAGGAGCAAGCCCTAAACTAGAAACACTCCCTCATCTCAAACAAACAAATATGACTTCTTGTGAAGTCCTCCAAAGCAAACTATGAATCCAAATTAGCTTCCTCAACTAAGGACAACCATAAGGCGTTTTTTAGTTACATCTGTAACCTAAAAGAGAAGGCCTAGATTTGTGCCAAACTGGTAGTTAATGATACCACATATACCGAGCCTATGGACATAGCTAACCTGTAAAGTCAACAGGTTCTGTGAAAACTTCACTCCCCTGTCCCCACCACATGTACCCCATGACATTCGATCACATGTCCTCTACCTTGTATCTCTAAAGAGCAGGTCATAAATACCCTCTCTAAGGCCAAAATCACAGCATCTATGGGACCTGATAACATCCCAGGTTGTGTCCTACATGGGCTCAAACAACAATTAGCAACACCACTGGGTACTCTTTTCAATCATAGTCTAAGCACTGGCTTCATCCTAGCTGCATGGAAAATGGCCACCATTATCCCCTTGCACAAAAGCGGTGCATCCACTGACCCTGGGAACTATAGACCTATTAGCCTGACTAGCCTTAACTGCATGGCCATGGAGCAAATCATCATGGACCTTATCAACAAAGATATAGGTAATTTCAAAACACTTGACCCTACTCAGTTTGGATTTGTCAAAGGGAGATAACGCCTGTTAAACCTGGTGGACTTCTTTGAGACAGTCACCAAGGCCCTGGATGAGGGGAAATCTGTGCATACAGCCTACCTAGACTTAGGCAAGGCTTTTGACACTATGCCCCCACTCAGGCATCACTGACAATTAGATGGGTATCAAACTGGCTCACTGATAGAACCCATACAGTCAAAATAGGGGAATCCACCTCCAACAGCAGACCTGGAACCAGTGGTATTCCACAGGCAGCAGTCCTAGGATCTCTACTTTTGTGATCTATTTCTCTGAAGTACAAGCTAAAACTAAAGGTCTGTGGCTGACAAATTTTGCTGATGACTGCAAACTGGGAGTGGTCATAGAATCTCCAAACGATGTCAATATCCTGCAAGAGGGTCTTACACAAACAAATGATTGGTACCAAAGTCATGGCCTTAAACTCAATGCAAAAAAAATGTATTATCATCTCTTTCAGTATGTGCAATGTTCCTGCTAACTACCACATCAATAACAACACCCTAAGTATGCACTCAGTGGTGAGAGACCTGGGCAAACAGGTTGACAGCACCCTTTATCTTTGAACATCATGTCTCCACGGTGGTAAAAAGTGCATTCTATATTGCTCATCTCATAAGTAAGGGCACTGCAACCAGAAATAAAGAAGTTAGAACCTCACTGCATGCTTCCCTCATCAGGCCAATAATTGAGTACAATGCCCCTTTTGGTATGTACCTTTCCAAGCACCTTCAGCAACTGGACAGACCACAAAGGTTCCTCACAAGGTAAATTCAAGGTCTTCAGCATCTGTCTTATTTGGATCATGTCAAATCACTGTCACTTTATTCTGTTTCACACAGACTACTCAGAGGTAATCTGTGCCTTGCATCTAAGGCTAAGTTTGACCCTGCTTTATTGGAAATGCTGCATATCCACAAGTCAAATGGCACACGGGTTACTTGCTCTAAAGACCTTAACCTGGTATGTGACATTAATAGAGCCTGCTAGAGGGAAAGATTTGTCTCCTAGAGGTTACCACACCTTTGGAATGGACTCCCATTTCATGTCAAACAGAGCACCTCATTGGCCCTCTTCAAATGAATCTTGACAATTGGATCAGTAACAGTAAATTCACCCTAGGGGTTCCATCTATGTCCCTCTTGGACAGGGGAAATTGGTGCTGATCATGGAAATAAGGGTAGAACTTGGCTAGGCTTGTAAGGGCCCTAGGGCCATTAACTTCCTATGATCCTATGAACACACTGGAAATAGCACAACAGCAAAGTCCACTCTCACTGGAATACAGGAGGAGATATGCCAGGAAATAAAGAGGTAGCTTGTTTAAGCAACACCTTATGACCTTGTTTGGTCAAAGGATGGAATTAAAAGAGAAAACACTGTACAAGACAGCGGCAGCTAGGTGTTTATTTATTTGTATTTGTTTTCCCAGGTAGAGCACTGATCTCCATGCATCTTTTTCAGACTCAGCCCGGGAGCACTGTCAAGTTAAGTAACCTGCTTAGAGTCACACAATTAGGCAATGGAGGCTGAGGGAATCAAACCATGCACTGTCAGACTACAGGAAATAGCTCATTAGCCGATTCTTAATCCTCTAAGCCAGTTGCCAGACAAGGTGTCATCCATAGAGCCATGATTCAGATACAGAGGAGTACAGTAAACATTGTTATGTGCACACATGACAGTAAACCGAAGAGAAACACAGAACAATGCTATTGCAGATCATTTATTCTGAAGAAGAGGCTGCAGGGATTATGATGTCAGCTGGTGGCCAAACAAGACAAGATTAATGTTAGGTGATCGTTTTTGTTTCTTTGCTCAGTAGTAGACTCATCTGGTAGCTAAGCTGATTTCATATAGTTTGTACTGTTCATATCTATTTGCTTAACCCATTACTAAAGTTAGTAGCTGGTACCTAGGAAAGGTATTTGTAAGATGGTCAGTATAGAGACACAGATAAATCTGGCAGTTGGTAGTTAAGTTCAGTACATTTACGTTGCCTAAATTGTAAGTCTGATGATCACATCTGAGATGAACACATGTAAACTGTGAGATTTTTATCTATGTCACCTCAAAGTGACTGAAGAACTCCTCTTCATTCAGAGATTACTCCAAAAGCACTTACTTACTATTTACTGATCTTACTGAGACATTTGTACCAGTCAAATCCAAGCACAATTATAAGTATAAAATAAAGTCAATGTAATGGAACTAGTATCAGCAAACTACATAATAAAAAGAAAAAGCTCCTGGTCATCCTTAAAAGATGTCCACTTAATCACATCAAAGGGGACTTAGGAGGGGTAAGGCTCTCAAACTTACCATTAAGAAATGCAAAACCAGCTGTGAACTTCAGGTTGCAACTACTTCAGAACACAGTTATATGGCTTTCTATATCAAGAAGCTTACAAGTAGTCTGCCCATCGCACTTCTATATTGACCTTATTTCTCATGGTACCACCTTCTCTGACCATGAAGACATTCTTAATTTTCTCGTAGACCAATTCTGTTCCAATTTCACCTCATCTACCCTCATTCCTCTCAACTGTCCACAATTTTTGCCTCTTATTTTGGCCTGTTCATCATATAATCTGTGGTTTTCAGGGAAATTTTTGACGACTTGAAATCACTAAATAATGACAGACATTTGATTCTTGCTAATGCAAATCCTGTTATTCCATCATACTTCTACATTATAAGAGCAATATTTAAAATATGTCCCTAATTTTTGGCCTTTGCCCCCTTCCCCATTATTTTTGTCTTTGTCCACAATTCCTGAGGTAGAGAGGTATGCCTCCTGCCATCTGTTCCCCATTCCCCTGTCACATTCCCTGCCCTGAAATAATTTTAGACCAAATTATTTTTTCATTTTCCAAAATTAACAATATCAGTTCTACAAATCTTAATGATACCCCTGAATGTCTACTGAGAAGTGCTAAGTTTCACCAAGCAAAATTCCAATGGTTACATCTCCAAGGTGTGCAGAACAGCTGTTGTGTCCTTCCATGACAACTGACCCTGGGAATTACATGCTTATCAGTCTCACTATTATTATTTGTAAGGCTACAGAATATAGTATAGCTGAACTAATAGACACTGAAGTAGATTACCATATATCCCTGGATCCACACCAGTCTGGCTTTGTAAAAGTCAAACCATGCCTGTCCAGCCTGGTTGAGTTATTTGAAAAGGTTACTGAGGCCATGGATAAGAGAGACACAGTTCACATTGCCAACTTGGATGTTTACAAGGCCTTTGACACTATCCTCCATGCTGAAATTATTATCAATCTCTCCTAACTCTACATTAATGTATACCTGTTTCTTGGATAGGTAACTGGCTATCTGATAGAATCCAAACTATTAGAGTCATGGGTATTTTCTCTAGAAAGAAAAGACTTTGTCATGTGCACCTTCATCTCAGATATATCCTTATTCACATTTCCAGCAAGGACCAAATCATACAAATGAATGGCATGTTAATCATGGGATTATTTTAAACTGCAAGAAATGAGGAACTGTTGCCTCTGATAAGTCTAGCATCTTTACCACTCACCACGTAGATACCATTCCACTTAAACCCAACAATCATCACAGATTTGAATATGTATGGTGATATGGTGATAACAGACCAGACACTCCTTTAACCACTATGTCTTTGTGGTTTCTAGAAAATCCTTCTACCTTGCACAGCTTACCTTTTTGAGTTACCTCTTCAAGGTCCAAAGAAGTTATATTCCCATTTTATTCCTTCCTTATAAGACCCATTACTGAATATAATGCCCACTTTGTCATATGTCTCACTAAATGTCTAAACCAACTCGAGACCTCAACATTTCCTCACCCAAAAGATTCCAAGTCTCAGAACCCATAGGCATTCTAATAGTCTAAAAGCCTGTCTCCTACTCAGTGATGTACAGACTCCAGAGGTGTGATCTCTGCTTAGCCTTCAGTGCTATCAGTGACTCGGGACTCTTTGAACTCCTTCAACTAAATAAGGCATTTATAAAGAAAACACCAGCTCTAGACCTGTATTACCACATCAACAGCACTAGATGTGTGACAGATACTTAGCCCAACATATTCCTCTGGAATATTACGTTTCAAGCAGAGAACTTTCCTGCCAGCCTTTAATACCACATTATGACTGGATGAGTGACTGCAAATTTTTACCATGGATATTTTGGAAAAAAAATTAAGTTGTTGTTGTTGTTGTATCTTTCGGCTTTTCCCGGCTAGGGGTTGCCACAGCGGAACTCCGGTCCGCTAATGATTGGCAGTAGATTTTTACATACCGGCTTGTCAGGCCTGAAGCACAGCCTTCAATGAAGGTACGTCCATTCACGCATGTCTCCACACAGAAGACGTTTTCGCTGAGAATCGAACAGGACAACGTCTTAATGAGGGATATTGTTATTCACCCACCAGTACAGGATAATGATGTTGATAAGTTATCACCTTGGGTGTAAGCTAAGTAATTTGTATAAACATATGTCTGGCAAGTATAACGGAGAAGAGAACATGCACTTTATCACAAATGGTGCTGCACAGCATCAGTGGCTGATGAAGCATCCAAACATGCACTTAAAGACTATGATTCCATCATCAGATGTGCAGTGTACAAAGATCACACAACTGCAGGGACCAGGGATGCTGAAAGAGATATCCAGTTACAGACATGACATATGCAGAGCCCCAATCCTCTATGAATCTTAAACAGATATATGAAGCAATATGATATACTCAATCAGAATGATAACAAAGCACATTAAAGTGCATTAAATAGATGTTGGAAACCTGTTCATTTCTGAATCTCAGAAATCTAGAGTTACAGAATTTTCAGACTAACCCTTGAAAAATTAAGTGTGTTTCTTAAATTAAAACTATACAGGCCCCAATGTAAGAATTCAAATAAAACGTTACATGAGGCAAAGCCCATATATATGTCGGATTTCAGGGTAAATACTCCTCAGTAAACAGCCACCAATAATTGCTGTCAATACCTTTTGTTTGTCAGGCCTTACATAGAGAGGAACATTTTGGGAAGTTTCCTCCCCAGGCCTCCACTGAAAATGGGCTATGTACCCAGCTGGACTTTCCCAATAAACAAAAGCAAATAAAATGGGCTATTTACCCAGCTGGACTTTCCTAATAAACAAAAGCAAATAAAATGGCCTATGTACCCAGCTGGACTTTCCCAATAAACAAAAGCAAATAAAGTAAAAGAACGTGCCATGCCAGTATCAGACAAGCGTAAGATTCCAGTTCTGAGTGGAATCCTCCTTTCATTGAGAATGATGCCTAAATATAAGGCAAAGATAATTGGTTTCAAGAATTGGTTAAATAGCTGCTATCATTCCAAGGGGATCCAATAAGAACTGGCCTGAGGCAAGATGATTGACGGCCAAACTTGATTTGCAAAGGATGGACTGCATCTTTTGTTCTAGGGGTTCTGCAAACTAGCTAAAGCCTTTGTTGTCCTCATTGTTTTTTAGCCAAGTTCATCTAATGAACATCCTAACATAAAAAACACATCTAATCACAAACCGGGCAACATTAAGGTAGCTCTTCTTACTACCAAGAGTCTTAACAACAACCTGGCTGATCTCAAGGCACTTCTGCATCTAGAACAAGTCTATGTATGTATTGTTACTGAGGCGTGGCTCAAATGTAAAGAAATCACTCTATCAGTGCTTGGGCTTTGTGCCTACTATGCCTTTAGACCCACTGGAAATTGCAGTGGAGTCCTGAAGATTGCCAGTGACCACATCCCTTCTACACTGACACCCAGAAACTCTCACAGTAAGCTCTTAGAATTCCAGCATACCTTAGGTAAGTCAGAATTTCAACTTATAGCTTGTTATCAATTCTCCTCCATGTAGTGTCAATGGTGCAACAGGTAGCATACTTCCCTTGGTGCAAAAGGCTGTGGGTTCTATTCACAGAGCATGTAGATCAATTACTGACACTGCAGTGCAGCATAAGGAGGGTGCTACACTCCTGAGTCTGTCATCATTTGGATGACATGTTAAATTGAGATCCCATTTGCTTGAATTGGTAGTAGCTCAAGTGGATGTAAAAGATCACATGGCACCTATCAAAAAGACTAAGAGAGGTTCCCCAGTGCCCTGGCAAAATATCCCCTAATAGTACAAATATCACCTTGGGTCTCCTCTGAAAAGAGGTCCTAGCACATTGGGACTAACCTAGTCAGCAAAGGATAACTACATAAATAAATGCCCCCAGGCAATCATGCAAAATTCCTGGTTTTCCTAGAAGATATCACTATAAGCACAGTTCATTAATCCTTGGTGACTTCAGCTATTCCTCCATGGACTAAAGTTGCTACACTTCCAAAATAGAGTTTGTACAATAATTTTTGGATTGAGTAAATAAAAAAAAGTCTGGATCAAATTGTGATCAAACCCACAATGGATAAAAACATCCTGACCCATTTCTCACAAACTTAGTTCATACCTGTTTTATTGCCTTAGTCTGCTTCTCACCAGTAAAGTCAGATTATCAGCTTGTGATCTTTACTCTCAAAACCTCCATTCCCCTATTAACCAACACCACCTGCTTTACAAACTTCTAAAATGTTATACATCATCAGTTATATGACAACATTTCTACATATAGCCACAGTATTTCTGCAATTGAACCTGGATATGCAGTCAGCTACAATAAAGATTTGTATGCCCATTTAGATTAATGCTTTGGTCAGGCAGTCCCTGCTAGAGCCAAGTACATTGAGAAATTTAGAAATAAATCACCCTGATGGTTAGTTGATATAAACAAACTGTATAATAAAAGGTAGAAACTCCCTCAATTACCAAGTAAGACAATAGCTCCCCAGCATGAAAGTAGTATAAGAAATCTCACTAAGAAACTAAAGGCTACTAAGGCTGTAAGGACCAGCAAAGCATCCCATGAACTGAGGTTAGCATCTGAGGTAAAGAATATACAAGTTCTTCCTCAGCTATGTTAGAAAACTAAGAAATAATTTATGACATTATTTTAAAAATTTCCACAATAGACCTTTCCACTCAAACCTGTATAATATTGCAAACATACTATCAAATATGTATACTGTCAACTTTTCCCCTGAACCTGCCTGAATTACTCTCACCCCCTCCCATTACTAAGGTACATGTCCAATAGATACTTCTAAAGATCAAATACACTTCTTTCATGGGTCCTGATAATATACAAAATTGTCTAATGAATAGTGTCAAACACAGACACACGCACATGCAAAGCAACCAATCCTTAAACTGTTTAACCTAAACCTAGATACAGGCTATATCCCTGAATTCTGGTGAATTGTTGTAGTGATATCCCTCTACAAAGATGGACCCATCATAGATCCTGGAAACAAAAGACATGGAGAACATTATCACTGATCTCACAAATCATGCTATCAAAAATGTTATTAGGCTTGACCCACAGAAACTTAATTTCATAAAGGAAAGATTGTGCCTGCTAAATCTAACTAGCATCTATAAGAAATTCACCCAAGTGGAGGACAGTGGACATGTTCATGCTACATATCTTGATCTGGCCAAGGCATTTGACTTTATGCTACATGAAGGATTTGTTAATAAACTAATGGCCTTAAATGTTGATGCATTTGTGGGAAGATGGATATCCAACTGGCCCAAGGACAGATTACACATGGTCTATGTAGACGATGCCTCTCAGACAGAAATAAGATGAGCAGTGGTGTTCCCCAGGGATTCATGCTTGTTTCTCTTCTGTTCTGCATTTATTTCTCTGTCTTCAAAACTGTCAAAATGATCTCTGGTTGAACAGATTTACTGATGACTGCACATTGTGTGTAATTGTAAAGTCCCCCAAAGATATATTTACCTTTCAAAATGAACAAACACAAGTTCACACCTAGTATTTAGAAAAATGAATGAAATTAAATGCCAAGAAATGTGGTATTATCTCCTTCAGGAAACATCTAATCAATGCAGCCCACAGCACTGACAACAAGATGGTGATTAGAGTTCTGGACACCTGGGTAAATAGCACCATCTTCTTTAATCACCATGTGTCTACTCTAGTCAGGAAAGCTTTCTGTATTTCACAACTATACTGTCCTCTGCCTATTATTCCTTTTTTATATATTTTATATCTTTACACCTATTTACCTCATTTTATCACCCTTCTTGTCTTTCTTTAATATGCTATACCAGCTTTACTATACTATTTATCTTTCACCCTTCCTCAGATCTTCTATCTTTCACATCACAAATAGTTACATTTTTATTTTTTTTTCTCTTCATCTATTTAAATATGTCTTTTCACTTTAACTGTTTAAACAATGACCCCAGTGATAACCAAAACAAAAATCAAATAATAAAATTGCTATGTTGCAGTCAAAACTCTCCACAACATTCCAAAGGTATCAAAAGTTTTATTGAGACATAAAAATGGTTAAAAAGTATTCATTGAGCACTTTCATCCCCTCAAAACGGGGACTTCATCAGAATAGATGCCTTCTAAGTCCAACATTTATAACCCTATGTGTTGATGACATCACAGCCACACAAATGCATTTAAAGGCACAACCAATTTTTTTTAAAAAAATACAGCCTAAAAACATTTATAAAATCTGAAACCATATTTACTGCACTAAAAATAAGCTTTTCTAACTTCATGGAATTTTTTAACATGGCCTTTTTCCCTTAATTAACAAGGGTTTTACAGAAATAACGTCATTTAAACCTATGCCCTCCCCTGTCTGCAGCTTGATCTGCCATTTGACTTCTTTTTCTTCCATTAAATTTCTGTAGTCCCCCCCCCCCCCGGGTTAACTAATACTTTCTCTAAGATTCCAAAATGGAACCCATGAAAACTCCTACAAACTAGAGAATGCCTATACAGTGCATTGTTATTATTCTTAGTGGCTATCTGATGCACGTGTTCATATATCCTATTACGTAATTGCCTTTCGGTTTTGCCAACATAACATGCTGGACATCACTTACACAGTGCAAGGTATATGACACCTGATGTGTGACAGTTACCCTTAACAAATTCTACTTTTGTTTTAAAGGTATTTTCTAAAATAACCATTTTACAATCTACTATATAGCAACATTGTGAACAGGATCCACACTTTATAGTACCATCAGTTACCTTGACACTCAGATTTTCAAAACTCTAAGTGGTTTTACATCTAAAATATACAGAAAACCTACATTCAGCAACTCTTACCTTGAATACACAAGTAGTCACCCCACCACCACCAAAAAGCCAGTATTGTGAAAGGCCAGATGGTAAGGGTTGCTAGAATGACATCTTCGGCTGGTGACCTTGAGAATGAATTACAGAATGTTGCAGAAATGTTCTATGAAAGAGAAGGGAATGGGGTAATTGATTCAAACCCCTGTTAGGAAATTTTAACATGGTTAGAGAGTCACCTCAGGGACAAAACATTTTGAAAAGGCTATGATTTTACCATACTGGGGGAAGGTAGGGAAAGTGAAGGATATTTTGGAATAAAACTGGGCCATTCTCAGGGGAAACCCATATTTGATATATGTATACAAAACTGGGGTAAACATAAAAGAAAGTTTTGAATATGTGAAGAACACACAAGTTAACAAGTATAATGGTACTATAAAGTGTATTATGAGTCAGGTGTTAGGGATGTTCAGCATATTATCATGGCAAAATCGAAAGGCAATTACGTAATAAGATATATGAACACATGTATCAGATATCCACTAAGAATAATAACAATGCACTGTATAGGCATTCTGTAGTTTGTAGAAATTTTCAGGGGTTCCATTTTTGAATCTTAGAGAAAGTATTAGTTAACCCCGAGGGGGGAATAGGTTTAAATGAAGTTATTTTTGTAAAACCCCTGTTAATTAAGAAAGCTTGGGACAAAAGGTTATGTTAAAAAATTCCATGAAGTTAGGAAAGCTTATTTTTAGTGCAGTAAATATGGTTTCAGATTTTATAAATGTTTTTAAGCTGTATTTAAAAAAAAATGGTTGTGCCTTTAAATGCATTTGTGTGGCTTTGATGTCACCAACACATTGGGCTATAAATGTTGGACTTAATAGAAGGCATGTATTCTGATGAAGTCCCTGTTTTGAGAGGATGAAAGCGCTCAATGAATACTTTTTAAACATTTTTATGTCTCAATAAAACGTTTGATACCTTTGGAAGGTTGTGGAGAGTTTTGGCTGCAACACAGCGATTTTATTATTTTATTTATGTCTTTTCACTTTACCTTAAGAATACATATTCTACTCGACAATTTTTCACCTGCTGTAGATCTTTATAATCTTCTTCATTTTAAGTTACTATACTTCATGATGTTATTATACTCTAACTTTGTTTTAATGCTTCCTTACTTTTGTGGAGGAATAAATAAATAATAAAAAAGTTGAAACACTAAGTGTAGAATGAACTGCGCATGTCAGAAGAAAGAGTATGCGGTCAGTATGCATGACTAAACTTTTAACCATGTCTGCAGATTCTTTTAAGCAGTAAATAGTACATATTATCGTCTGTGCATGTTTATGTATTTTGCTGAAACTGCTAGATAGCTGGAACATGTGAACGGATAAAAATGTATCAGCTAGACTGCTTAAGACTGCATTCCTGAAGTCTGTCATTAGAACATTTCATTTTGTTGTAGAATTGCTAATGCTGAGTTGGGAAAAGGATGTTTTAACTAACCTATTTTTAAGACATTGACGTATTTCATTTTAGATATTCAGTATTGTTATAATGAATAACTACATTTACAGATCTTGGTAGTAAACTTTTTATTGTATACTGGCAGTGGTATAATAGATAACACTTGTTATTTTCACTTGTATTTTCTTATAAAAATACCTGGGTATGTTTGTTCGAGGAGACATTTCTGACTCTGGTTCTGTCTTCCACACTTGTGATTTCTAAAAAAATGTTGAAACTTTATTAAGACTGTTTATTTATTTAATTAATTTTGAAATTTCCTGAACACTTTTTTATGCTACTCATTACTTTTTAAATCTATTTATATAGTTATGTGTACATTATTATACACCTTTCCTTATATGTTTCATTGTAACTATTGTAACTATTTGTAACTTTTTTGTATTGGAGCTTTTCTCCACAAGCTTCTGCTGAAAAAGACCTCTGCTGCCCAGTAGAACTATCTAGGTAAACAAATGCAAAATAAATAAATAAAACTAATTGCCAAAGATATCTATTCAAATCCAAGGAAATCATCATTCCCCTATATTCTGTTCTAGTCAAATCTGTTATTGAATATATTGCACCCTTTGACATATATCTCAGTAGACACATACAAAACATGAAAAGCTGCTGAGATTCCTAACCAAAGCTAGCAATGGTTTCAGTTACCATGAGAGATTGCAAGACTTGTTCCTGTGCTCTGTGTCTTATAGACTCCTGGTAGGGATATTTCTGTCTTGCTTACTATACCTTTAAGGATCCTGCCATCCTTAATCTCCTTTTCCTTGGTAAGTAAAGTAATTCAGCTAACTCTAAAACCAGAGAACTAAACTTAAATTAGGAAATAAATAAATCGCAATGGGGAGATAGGTTTATCACCCAGCATCTCCACTGCTCTGGAATAAACTTTTTCTACATGTCAAGCAGTGTGATTCCTTGTCATCCTTCTAATGTAGCTTGAATGACTGAATATGCACACTTAAATTTACACCAGAACTTACAGACCTCAGCCTCCTTGAAAAATGTGACAGAGTCTGAGGATGGTTATTGGCAATGCACACATGGCCTATGGTCCAATTGCCTGGTATGCCCTGTGATTCTATGACCCTATACATCCACAAACCTCTACATGAAAACATATTTTTATAGATCCAGGGAGTATAAATCCCTATTATCTGCTGCCTGAGCCCCCTTCTCCCCATCAGTTGTTCCTGTCTATGACATCTCCTGTAAGTATGCCTGACATGATCTTCTATGTCCATATTAGTTGCTCATTCTTTTCTGATATCTAGTGGGAAAAGCTTTAACATCTCAGTTGTGAGGTCATATAATTTTTCTTCTATCCCAGGCCTCCTTCTGGTGGCTTTCCTCTGCATGTCCTCCAGAACACTACACAGTATTCAAGGTATGGCCTGGCAATGACCCAGTACACCAGCAGTATTACCTCTTAGCTTCTAAAGTCTGTTCCACAGGGTATAAAGCACAGAATTCTGTTTGCTGCTGCCATTGCCCTGTCTTTTTGCTCCTTGTGGTGCAGTCTAGGTGTGACTGACATTACCAGATTGGTTTAATACTCTTTTATAACTGGTTCTCCTCCTCTAGCTGATGTTTCACTCCAAGTTTGAAGTATCTCAATCTTAGTGTATTGTATTTAACTGCATTGAACCTGGACTGCCACGTTTATCCACCTGGTCAGCCTTTCAAATCTGTCCTTACATTCTTCCTCCCTCCTTCATAATACTGTGCCTTTGATTCATCTGCAAAGAAGCTGTTGTTGTTCTTTGTTCTCTAAGATGAGTCTGAAATAAATTCATTGAAGAGCAATGAACCCAAGACTGACCTCTGTAATCCATCACTAATTATTTCTTAGGTTTCTCCCACTGTCTCTCTCACTGCTATGTTTTACCATTCACTCACTGCAGTGCTATGTTTTACCATTCACTCATTACGGCACTATACCTTACCAGTCACTCACTACAATGCTGGGTTTTATTATTTACTCACTGCAATGGCCTGTCTTACCATTCACTCACTGCAGTGTTATATCTTACAGTTCACTCATTGTAGAGCTACAGGTTACCATGCACTCACTGTAATTCTATGCCTTACCATTCACTCACTGGAACACTATATCTTACCATTCACTCACTGCAACACTATATCTTACTATTCACTCACTTACTGAACTGCTATATCTTGTCATTCACTCACTGCAATTCTATTTCTTACCATTCACTCACTGTAACACTATATCTTACCATTCACTCACTGCAACACTATATCTTACCATTCACTCACTGCAACACTATATCTTACCATTCACTCACTGCAACACTATATCTTACCATTCACTCACTGCAACACTATATCTTACCATTCACTCACCGTAACACTATATCTTACCATTCACTCACCGTAACACTATATCTTACCATTCACTCACTGCAACACTATATCTTACCATTCACTCACTGCAACACTATATCTTACCATTCACTCACTGCAATGCTATATCTTACCATTCACTCACTGCAACACTATATCTTACCATTCGCTCACTTACTGCACTGCTATATCTTACCATTCACTCATTGCAATTCTATTTCTTACCATTCACTCACTGTAACAATATATCTTACCATTCACTCACTGCAACACTATATCTTACCATTCACTCACTGCAACACTATATCTTACCATTCACTCACTGCAACACTATATCTTACCATTCACTCACTGCAACACTATATCTTACCATTCACTCACTGCAACACTATATCTTACCATTCACTCACTTACTGCACTATATCTTACCATTCACTCATTGCAATTCTATTTCTTACCATTCACTCACTGTAACACTATATCTTACCATTCACTCACTGTAACACTATATCTTACCATTCACTCACTGCAACACTATATCTTACCATTCACTCACTGCAAAACTATATCTTACCATTCGCTCACTTACTGCACTGCTATATCTTACCATTCACTCATTGCAATTCTATTTCTTACCATTCACTCACTGTAACAATATATCTTACCATTCACTCACTGTAACACTATATCTTACCATTCACTCACTGTAACACTATATCTTACCATTCACTCACTGCAACACTATATCTTACCATTCGCTCACTTACTGCACTGCTATATCTTACCATTCACTCATTGCAATTCTATTTCTTACCATTCACTCACTGTAACACTATATCTTACCATTCACTCACTGTAACACTATATCTTACCATTCACTCACTGCAACACTATATCTTACCATTCACTCACTGCAACACTATATCTTACCATTCACTCACTTACTGAACTGCTATATCTTGTCATTCACTCGCTGCAATGTTATGTCTTACTGTTCACTCACTCACTGCAGTGCTATATCTTACAATTCACTAACTGCAGTGCTATGTCTTACTATTCACCCAGGCAGCAAGACAGCTTCTCAGTCTCAGCACTAGCCCTGATCCTTTACTTTTTCTAGTAGCAACTTGTCTGACTGAGTTTGACTGAGACAAAGACCTTGGTGAAGCCCAGGTAGACCATATATAATTGTACAGCCCTGGACTTTTCACCTGTAACTTAATCATAAAGCTGTAGCAGGTTGTTTAGGTCATGGCTTTTAGGAAAGTAGCCAGCCTTTCTTTTAAGATTCTATTCACAACATTCCCTGCTACCACTGTCAGGCTAAGACAGCAGTAGTGTCCTGGGCTTTTCCTGCATCCTCCTTGTACAGTAACACTCAATTGCCTTCCACTCTGCAGCCACATCTACAGTAGCAATCAGTGGGTAGAAAATGTTTGCATCTGTCATTGTATCAGTTACAAGAGTTATCCCAATAGATCAACACACTGGCCAGGTTTCTTAGGAGTATGGGAAGCAGTCTGTCTGATTCCTGGGCATTAATATGTTTTAAGGAAGCCTGTTCTCCCTCATCCTCCTTTCTCTCTCTCTCTCTGTCCTGGTGTCTATCCATTGCTTCAGCCCCATTATGTCATATTTTTAATCCAGTATGATGCGACTTCCTTATTTTCATTATAAAAATAGAAGGAAAGCATATATAGTAATTTTCCCAAGTCTTCTGAGCTCTGCTTATTATCTTTGTTTTGCACAGAAACGGCTTTCAGACCACTATTTTCCAAGAGTTTTATTAGGAGTAATAGAAAATATGTCCAAGATTACTGTTGCACATAAAGACACACAGACAGATACACACACACATACACACACACACACACACACACACACACACACACACACACACACACACACACACACACACACACACACACACACACACACACACACACACACACACACACACACACACATGCAACGGACATGCATGCCCCCCACACACACACACACACACACACACACACACACACACACACACACACACCATTATCCATACCTCTCATCTGTTCAGATTTTTGCAGAATGTCCAGATTTTTGACTTATATTTTAGGTCCATTTCTCATAAAATTGTTGCTTTCTGGCAAATCATCGAGAGTTGAAGTCAGATAATAATAATGGCAGGCATTTGAGTTTCAGACTTCATACCCTTCACAAATTTTGTGCAAATTAAAAAAAACAGTTGTTCTATCAATTTTCTAAGTTTGTAAAACAATATTTAAAAAATATATATCCCTATTTTGGGGGCTTTGTCCCCCATTATTGATGGTTTTGTCCAGATTTCTTGCTCTAAGAGGTTGAGAGGTATGGGGGTTAATGATATATGTGCACTCCATTCATTCCAGCACTCCATATCTTTATGGTAAACACTGTCATGAACTAGACTATTGTAAAACACCAACAGCATAACTGCTGCTGAAGCAGCCCAGTGGCACGGAGGGATAAAGCCCTTAATGCACCCTAAATGATCCATGATTGACTAGCAGCAATAGTGCTGGATGGGCTGCAGGAGAAGGATGGGAGTGACTGCTCAACATCAGCTTGCCCATCCCGGGAGGGAGGAAGGCAGCCTATGCTCACTACAGTAAATCAGCATTATGAGTCGGGCAGGCTCTGTGCTGCATAACAGGTGTGCTGTTTAGTCAGGAATTGCACCATGTGCAGATGCTTACATGCACCTTCCAAATGTAACACAGAGCTCACAAGAATTAGGGCACAGTCCCGAGCAACAGTACAATGCTGCACCAGTGTTCTCATCCTCCTCACTGGCCTCATATGTGGCTTTGCTTCAGCCCAGGATCGTTAACAACAGGTTTGGCAGAGCCAGTGAATGAGAATAGGAGCTGGTAGCAGCTGATGGACAGCTACAGAGAGGGGTGAAAGAGCATAATTACTTTGTAAGCTTAAAATAAGCAAATATTAAATACCAGCAGGATAGGAATAGGTGGAAGCCAAAAGCTGAGTTTTTAGCTGAAGAAACTGCAAATATGTGTGTTCAAGAAACTAGATTAAGTTTTGGTTTTGAGTAATTCTATTAATTTTCACTGAAAGCAGTCAACATATTTAGCAAAGCTTTATTTTTTTACATTCTATACATGTGACACATTTTATGTGCTTCAAGATTTACAACAATCACAGTTTTTATGAAAAAAATATATTAATATTAACTCCCACTTACAAAAAACTACTTAATTTGTGCTTTAGATCTAAATTTGTATCATTTCTTCCCCCTTGCTATATACTACTGTTCCCTAAAGAAGTATTCACATTGAAAACAATTCTTTAACTTCCTATCATGCTCCTTTAGTATCACATTTGCTTTGGTGAGGGCTCCAGGTCATTTGACAATTACATTTTTAAAAGTGCACTCTATATAAATATAAATATAAAGGATGCAAGACTCAAACACTTGCAATGCTCCACTTTGACTAGGCAAGTTCATCCATTTCAGACAATAATGATTGTGAACATTTGAAGTGCAACATGGTAGATTTATCAAGATTATCTTGTAAATAACTATTTCTAGATTTTAGCTATGGATGCTGAAAAGGCCTTTGACTGTTTGGAGTGTTCTTTAAAGGCCTTTGACAGTTTGAAGTATTTTTTCAGGTGGTGTAAGCGTTTCAGTTTCCTCTGGGATTTCTGTCTAGTTTCCAGAAACTATATTCCCCTCCCTCCACTGCTATTCCTAAACTTGTCTCCTGCATTTCTTTCTTCTTTTTCCCTGTTGTGTAGTACTAGACACAAATGTCTACTAACCTGCATATTATTTGTACTGTCCCTGGATCCTTAATACTTAGTGAATAACTACCTTTGAACCACATTCACTGTCCAAAATCAGGCTTTGAGCATAATCTCTTTCTTGTTTCAGTTTTATTTTAAAATTGTAAAAACTAATATCAGAAGTAAAAAGAAACAAATTTCCACCCTCAGAACAATTTAGAAATTGTCATAAAATGCAGGTCCAGAAAGACTACTCTTTAAATTACTAGTTTTTAATCTGTTTTGCCAGGATTTCCACCTCTCTGTTTCTCTGCTCAGATTCCTTACTGTCTCTGACCTAAAGCTTCACTAAACAGACATTTGGAACAGACATTTGGGCCTACACTCTTGAGGCATTGGCTTGGGTGCTGAGCTTCAAATCCAGGTTGATCCATAACAATACAGGGATTTCACTTGCCTTATTGTAATGTTCACACATGGCTTTTATCATTCAATTTCATCATTGCAACCTTAATTCTCCAGTGAGTTTGCATAACATCCATGCCCACACCAGGCAGTGGAAAAACTGTAGTTGTTTATTATTTGAGCACAGAATTTTAAAAGGTTAAACCTGGGAATACCAAGTTCTTTGAGTTTATCAAGGGTACTAGAGCAATCTGTGGGTGCATCCCTGACCACCAACCTGCAAGTAATTTGAGAACATTCCTGCAATAGATTTCTGATTTCCTTGTCTCCTCTATGCTGACTGTCTCCCAGTTGCCATATTCTGATTGACTAGAGCTGATGAGGAGTCAGAGGATTTTTTAAAAGAATTTATTCACAGTATGAATCCCTCTCCCTCATAAATAGGTGATGGTTAGCCAAGCAGTGACATCAAATGCCATGGCTGATGCTTAACTGGCAAACTCTGGTCTTTTCACTAGAGGATGTCATAAAGAGTAAATATTCTCTGGTTCTTCAGGAATAGTTTTCTGTTGTACCTGTTCATAAAAAAACAAAATACTCACAGGAGAATAGATAAATTGATCAGCATTGCTAACAATATACATGGCAGTGAAAGTGGTAAGGGGATTCAGTAATGAGCAGTGAATGATGTTCCTGGCATGACCTGTCTTCAATTTGATCCAGGGAGTTTTTGTTTACCTAACTGAAAAATTATTGTGTGTGCCCTACATTGGATATTTAAGTCTCCCAGTGAATAGAAGGATAGTTAAAGTCACTGACAAGTAATGAGTTGAAGCTCGTAGCAATATCTTCAAGAAATGCCAAGAATTTTGTATATTCATCTGGGGTCAAGGACAGGTGTCACGAATGGAGATACTACCAACACAGCTATCTGGAATTTTGTAAATAAGTATATATTATTTGTGAATATCAACATGATTCATATAAGATGTTTGTGTTACAAATGTATTAGAGCTGTATGCCAGCACCATTGCTAAAACCTGGAACACACTACCAAGCCAAATAACTTCTACCACCACCTTTATTCATTTCAAAAACCTCCTGAAAACCCACTATTTAAGTGACTGGCTATGTTTGTGCCACTCACCAGGCTAACCCAAACCAAGACAATGTTTCTGTGTACAGCTAAGTATAAACAGTTCCCTTGAAAGCTTGTGAACCCATTGATATTTACTTGACAAAACTTATAACTGTAAAAATAATACAAATGCTGTTTTAAGTTTATTATGTACCTCAAAGATTGTCTACTATAAGAATTGTCAATCTCTAACATATTGTGTATGATTGCTATAATTATGCTCATTTTTTTTTCTCTTTTCTCAATTACTGTATTGTATTGTGGAGCTTTTCTCCCCGGGACTCCACTGAAAATGGACCTGTGTCCAGCTGGACTTTCCCGGTAAACAAATGTAAAATAAATAAATAAATATAAGATGGTTTGTACAGATGTGTGTTGAAGAGGTATTTTACAAAGTGCTGTTTGAAATGTATCCACAGTGTACCCTACTGGAAGAGAACAGAAATGTACATACACTATTGTAACTGTTTTAAATGTATATATTTTAACAGTGGAAACTGGAACACAAGAGGTTAACTTCAGAAAAATAGCTGAAATTAAATTACTGTATGGCAGCAAGGAGACACAATGTCTAAAACTAGGGAACTTTCTGTATTGTCTTGGAAGTGTTTTATTGTTTTATGACTTCCAGTCTTTGTCATAGATCTGAAGAAAAGTCCTTCTCTATGTATTTTTACAGGTAGATACTAAATGCTATTAGCTACCAACAATAGTTGTTTTGAGCCTGGGAACTAGGAGTCAGATGACAAGCAATGATGTAAATTTGCAAGTTATCCCAGCAGTAATATCTGAGATGTTAATTTGAGAACTCTGTGAGTGAGATAGCCTATTCTGTATTCTGCCATTGACCTAATAACATCACCTAGAGGATCCATTCACCACACATTTGCCTTGCTCTGATGAAGTAAGTTTCTAGGGAACAGTACAGCTCTCTTAGATATAGTCAGGAATATAGCAAAGCTTAGTTTAGATATTTTCTTTATTTATTTGAGACTGTCCCACAATGTTGTTTTAAATATTTCCTGTGATTTTGAACTCTGATGTCACTGTAAATACATATTTAGTATTGTCTTGTTATTTTATTATTTATTATTAAATATAGTTAAACCTTTCACTATGGCTGATCTGTGTAAGATATTTAACTTCTGAGAGTACTTGCATATTTATTTGGTGACACTGTGGGCCACTCCTAAAAGCCTTACTCTTAATCAAACTATCATTTGAATTGATAGTAACATTACACAGTAAGACTAGACACCCTTTGTTAAGGGCCTTAAAGTAGCTGATAAGGAGTGACTGGTGGCAGTGAAAACTATCTTTTACTCTGGGCGGAAGGTAGCATAGCTGTGCCAGCCTTTCCCAGGGGTGTGTGTGTGTGTGTGTGTGTGTGTGTGTGTGTGTGTGTGTGTGTGTGTGTGTGTGTGTGTGTGTGTGTGTGTGTGTGTGTGTGTGTGTGTGTGTGTGTGAATCAAACCTCAAAGGGTATGTGTCAGCTACTTGGGCAGGGACACGAAGCACTGGTTGGACAGTGAGGGTGCTGGAGGCCTTGGCTTGGGTACTCAGCTGAGATCTCAACTCTATAGCTGTGCCAGTGGGGAGTCTTACTGAGGATCTGGAGAAAGAGGGCAAAACCAGCCCTGGACTAACTGTGGTCTCTGCATGCTCTTACGGGAACCTCCACTTCATGCAGATGGCTGCATCTGGTAATACTGTGTGTGTACTTGTCTTCTTCTCAGTGTACATCCCCCATTGCTGCCAGTGGTGACAATTGAGGCTCTTTGATTACTGGTCCAGTGGTGGGGTGTCACAACAGGAATCAATAAAAGGCTGCAATCTGGAAGTTTAACTTGCCTAAAGAAAGCCCAAGTTCTCAAAACTCACTGTTGGGCTTCCTGTGTATCAGCTTTGAAGAGATGCAATCACTGTCAAACACCAAGACTCCACCACAATTTCCAATGGATCTAAAGGCATGGTATGCACAAAACCCAGACACAGAGGTAGTATTTTCCTTACTTTTGAACCATGTCTCAATGACTACACATACATGGACACATTCCAGATGCAGTAGTCCCTCAAGATCAGGCATTTTGTTGTTAAAAATCCTGGCATTGAAAAAAGCCAGCTTGATGTTGTCTAATTTGAAATGTTTCATGTATTTGTTATGTTGGGATGGTCATTACTTTAACTCAGCCTCAAAAAGCTATTAAGTGATCAACAAAGGCTTTAGTCAGTAAGTTGAAACCCTAGAACAAGCAAGGCAAGTTGGACTGTCAGTCGTCTTGTCCCAGACTGGTAGATAGAGGATCCCCCTAGAATGACACCAGCTCCTTAACCAATAGTTAAACCTAATTGTCTTCTCCTTAATGTTTAGGCATCACTCACAGTGGTGGGAGGATTGCATGTAGAACTAGAGTATTTCCCTTATCTGAGATTTGCATAGTAAGTTTTAGCATTTCTTTCTGCATATCCCTCAAGGTTTTGTGTACCAGGTCATGTTCAACAGTCATGTCACAGTTATGCTTGCTGGTGGAAAGGGCCTTAAGTACCCTTCTTATGTCAGTAATCTAGACTTCTGAGAGGCATCTGACTGTAACTCTGTTCTCGTCCAGCCTGATGTATGTAGAATGTGTACATCTGAAAAGAGAGCCAGTAATCACTAAAACATTCTTACCAGAAGCTAATTTATGAGCATTTGATATGGAGGGTAGTTTGCTATTGGTGATTTATTGCTGTGGAGGTGCATGGAGTCTATACACTAGGGGGCTTTCACTGATACCTAATATTAAGAATTCTAGGAGGCATGGGTAAGGCATTAACATATTATATTTTTGTGTTGCTTGAGAATGTTGCATTTGTACAGCTGAGGGTGTGATGGTGTGATGCTCTCTGTGTTCTGCAAACTGGCAGAGGAATGCTTTGAAGTTTGCTATGTATTTACATCTCTCACAAATAGAATCTGCTGGGTTGGTTAGGATTTCATTTCACTGAGCAAGAGGCAGTTGCTACACTACCTTAAGACACCAAGGGCTAGAAGGATGACTGGTCTGCTGACTCTCCATAATGTCTAGTGCTTTAAGAGATAAAAAGTAACTATGAAATAAGGAAGGACTGAGAGACTTTTAACACAACTGAGAAGGTTGGGGGAAGTAGCAAAATAAAGAGGTGAACATCTGGATACAAGGGTTGATGAGCGAGATCTGCTTATAGCAGCAAAGCATAGTTTATCACAGTTAGTAGCAATTTAGTGCAGATCGGTGCACAATGATTTATCCCTATGCACAAATGAGCCCAAAGCCTCCAACAGAAAGAATGAAGAAAAATCCAAATTATGCATACTATCTACTATTTAGCTACACTTCACACAGTGCTGCACTCAGTGGTGCTCCATGCAGTAAATAGCAAACAAGCAAAGAGAAGGAAACAAACAAAAACAGCTATAAATTCCCACTAATAGTGCCCACCAACTTAGAAATTGAAGCAATTACAACAACCACTACTCTCTCCTAGATGACCCCAATACCAGGCCATATTAGCAATAAATACAGTAATTGAAGTAAAAAGCAGAAAAATGCTCAGAGTAGTTAAAATGTAAACAAAAGCAGCAATGTAAGTTTTAAGTGCAATATAAAATGTACTTTTCTGAATGCTTGAGCTGTAGAAGAACTCCAGAAACCACTTTGTAAGTCTCTCAGTAATGGCACAATTGTGCAGCTCTCTGCAATGCTAGAAAGACAACAATGATGCACTGTTTTGTAAAATGAAAACAAATATAGTCATTTTTAAAGCCAAAATATATACACTCAAAGAAAAAGAAGTTATGTACTTACCATAATGATCCATGTTTGTAGTCCATTTCGCCCTTCATTCTTACATATGGGTTCGGAGCCAATGCTCGGTTCTGACTCGGCCTATTCCAAAGCTCAAAGTCTCTTAGTTGGCTCGTGGCTAGGTAGGTATCCCATAGTGCACCAGTACAATCTCCAGATCTTGTTTGCTGCTAAACTATAGAAAGACAGAACTAAGGTTATCCAGAAAGAACAACAATAATGAAAGGTCTCCACCCTACCAAGGTAATACTATCCTGTCTCCAGAAACTTCCAGGACAGGGGTAGGTGGGTGGGTTCATAAGAATGAAGGGCGAGATGGACTACAAACATGGAACGTTATGGTAAGTACATAACTTCTTTATGTTCTGTAGTCCTATCTCGCCTTCATTCTTACATATGGGACAGCGTCCCTAGCAACTTATTCTTGGGTGGCTCACAGGAAAATACTCCTGAGTACTGTGGAACCAAAAGAGGCTCTACCCCTTGAGGTCAGGTCCAATTTGTAATGAGTAATAAAGGTATGATGGGTAACCCAGGTTGCTGCTGCACAAATATTGTCAACTGGAACTCTGGCTTGGAAGGCAGCAGATGTAGACTGGGATCATGTAGCATGAGCCTTAACCTTGAACGGTAGAGTTTTTCCTTTGGAGCGGTAAATGAAGGAAATACAGCTCAAAATCCAATTTGATAGGGTCAATTTAGTGACTGGCAGACATAGTCTAGAATTAGAGAAGGATACAAACAATTGATATGACTTTCTGAATTCCTTAGTCCTGTGAAGGTAGAACTGTAACTGCCTGTGAACATCCAACTGATGAAATTTGTATTCTGCTAAGTTAGAATGGTTAGGGAAAAACACCGGTAATTCTATAGCTTGGTTCAAGTTAGTGTGAGAGCAAACTTTAGGAATAAAGGAAGGATTTGTACGAAGAAAAACTCTGCATTTGTCGAAAATCAAATAAGGGGGCTTTATAGATAGTGCTTGTAACTCTGATACTCATCTAGCTGATGCGATGGCTACTAGAAACAAAGACTTCCAAGACAGAAATTTCAGTAGGCACGAATCAGCAGGTTCAAAAGGCGGTGAAGTTAACTCGGATAGGACAAAGTTCAGATCCCAGGAAGCTACCGGCTCCTGAAAGGGGGGTCTCAGCAAAGTAGCACCTTTAAGGAAGGTTTTACACAATCTGTGTGACATCAGGTTAGACTCATGTTGACCCAAATGAAAGTTAGATATCACTGCCAACTGAACTCTAATTGTGGCAGCAGCAGATCACTGATGGAAGAGTTCAGGCAAGAATTCTAAAACCATTGGGATGGATGCAGTGCAAGGATCTACATTCCTTTCTTCAGCCCAGATGGAAAACCTTCTCCATTTGCTAGTGTATAACTTCCTAATGGAAGGTTTATGTGAAGACATGAGGATGTGGGTCACAGCAGGTGAAAAATCATGAAGCCTGACTAGGGATGGAATTGGAGCAGCCATGCTGTCAAGTTGAGGGTGTGGAGGCAGGGGTGAAGGGAGCCTGACATGTGTGTCAAGAGGTCTGGCACTGGGTCCACAGTCCATGGATCGTCTAGTAGATGAGGCCCGAGAAAGGGGAACCAAATCTGATGAGGCCAGTAAGGAGTGATGAGAATCATTTTGCTTCTCAAAAGCTTCAGTTTCTGAATCACTTTGGATATGAGAGGAAATGGAGGGAAAGCATAAAGGAGTCCCAGGGGCCAATCATGAACAAGTGCATCTCTCGGTGACTCCCCCAGAGGGGGGATAAGGGAAAAGTAGCTGGTGCATTTGGAGTTGATCGGACTGGCGAAGAAATCGCAGCAAGGCCGTCCCCACTACTTCCTGATTCAGAGACCACTCATGAGGCATCAAGAGTGCCCTGCTGAGTTTGTCGGCTATCACATTGGTTGTCCCTGGGATGTGCATTGCCACCAAAAAGCGTTGGGAAGAGATTGCCCACTCCCAAACACGAAGTGCCTCTCGATAAAGAGGCTAAGATCTGGTTTCTCCTTGTTTGCTGAGATACCATACCACTGACGTGTTGTCTGATTGGATTGCTATTGTCCCTAGGGGAAGAGAGTTGTGAAGTGCTTGCAACGCTAGAAGCACTGCTCTCCTCTCTAGAACATTGATATGCATGTGAGCCTCCTGATCTTGCCATGTGCCTTGGACAGTCCTGCCGAGATGATGCCCCCCCCACCCTATCTGTGAGGCATCCATGGTCACAGTAGCAATGGGTTAGCAAGGAAGGAATGGAGTACTTGTTAGTTTGTCGGGTTGAATCCACCAATGGAGGTCCTTTTTGCAAGACTCTGTGATGATGCTGTGGTGAGATAGAGGCAGTTGTTGAAAGAACCACTAGGACAATAGAAGCTATTGGAAAATTTGCATATGTAATCTGGCAAGAGGGACTAACATTATGGTGGAGGCCATGGTCCCCAAGAGTTTCAGCACCCTCTTTGCCTTGACTTTCTGTAGAGGAAGTAGACGGAGAATTTGTTGTCTGAGGTTCTGCGCTCTTTCTGCAGGAAGACGAGCTAACATGGCGACTGTGTCTATTTCTGCACATACAAAAGTCACAAATTGAGAGTGTGATAAGGCAGACTTTTCCCAATTTATTGTAATCCCCAACTGAGAACAAAGCTGGAAAGTGGAATCTCTGGTTTGTATGAGTAGATGCCTGGTGGAGGCGGTCAGCAGCCAGTTGTCCAGGTACGGAAACACATGGAATCCTAGACGTCTCAAGTGACTGTCACTATTGCCGTACATTTGGTGAACCCCCTGGGGGCTGTGGTGGGACCAAAGGGCAGAGCATGAAACTGGTAGTGACTGGCTCCCAGCCAGAAGCGTAAGTGGCTCCTCAATGCTCTGTCCATTTTTATATGTTAGTACGCATCTTGGAGGTCTATGGAGCACATCCAATTGTCTTTCCCTAACAGAGGGAGTATAGACTGTAGTGTCACCATCCGGAACTTGGCCTTCTTTACGGATTTGTTTAGTTTGCTGAGGTCCACGATGGGCCTCCAGTCCCCTGTATGTTTTGGCACTAATAAGAATCTGGAGTAAGTGCCGAATCCTATCTGGTTTGTGGGGACTGTTTGGATGACTCTGTTTGTGAGCAACTTTTTCACTTCTACAGTTGCTTGATCCCTGTGATTGGGTATAGCATCTGGGATCTTCTTGGGAGTGTGAGGTGGAAGAGAGAAGGGTATGGAGTAACCTCTGGTGATTATTCTTTGCACCCATTTGTCTTGCATGATGTTTAGCCAGGCTTTTGGATACAAAGATATGCGACTCCCGACTGGCTCCAGAGAAGTACAGCCGGGCCCCACACCAGGAGCGCTGATAGGGATGGCCTTGAAATGAATCACGGCCTCCCTGGTTTTGCGGGCCGCCCCTGCCTCTAGTGCGAAATCTACAATTAGCTCCGCCTCCTCTGCCTCTGAAGGAGGAGTCACCATGTGCATCCGGGAAAAATCTCTGGGACTTCTTGAACCACATCTTACCACCCCTCTGACCTTTAGGATATGGTCTAGAGGGGATGGTAAAATGTACTCCCATGGCAGAGAGGGTTTTCCCTTCTTGCTTGCACCTGGTGAGTGTATCTTTTACCTTAGGTCCAAACAATGAAGAACTGTCAAAGGGGACACTGGTAAAGGTAGACTTGAATGGCTCCGCAAAATTACATAAGTGCATCCAGGAATGTCTCCTAAGGTAAACTCCTGAACCCGCTGCCCTGCTCGCTCCATCAGCTGCATAAGAGATAAGCCTCATGAAGGAGTTCACGATGGAATTTAAGGTGGGCAACTAAGCAGACACATTCTCAGGGACTCCTTCAGTAGATGTACCTTGAAGAGTATCTCTAACTCCTTAAGGAGATCTCTTTGAAGCCTCGTAAAATGTGTTAGATAGTTGAGCGATCTGAGTGTGAAAGCCACTGAAGAAGCGATATGCTTCCCATATCTGTCCATCATTTGAGACTCCTTATTAGGTGGATGGATAGATGAAGAAGTCCCCGCTAGCTCCTTCTTAGTGGCCGCCGCCACCACCATGGCATCTACAGGTGCGCCCTTGGACAAAAAATCTTTCTCTTTGGGGGCAGACAGAAATTTATTGGGTCTTCTGGGAACTGGCTCCACAGCATCAGGTGTCTCCCACACCTTCTGACTAACGAGGTCTAAAAATTCATCAAAAGGTGGAGACACCCAAGAGGCTAAAGGCTGAGACCCAAAAGCCTTCAGGTACACTGACTCCTCATCAGAAGGGGTGACAGTGGGCCAGCTGCCTCTGTGTTTAAGAATCTCCAAGATGTCTACAAAGGAGTCATCATCAGAGGATGACTTGGGGGACCCTTCTGACTCCTCAAGGTCAGTGTCTGAAGTGATGGACTCATCCTGGGAGTCTACATGCTTCCGCTTGCATGTCCTCTTCTGAGGGTGCTCCTCAGAAGGGTACTCTGGGGAGGTCTCAGAAAAGTGAGGGCTACCCACGGGGGCTCCTGAGGATGCGGGTCTCTGCTGTTGAGAGAGAAAGTAGGTGCTGAGACAGAGGTCAGTGCTTGAGGGGGAAGAGCGTCGGTACCCTTGCGTGGAGCTGATGAATGAGACAGCACACTCCTCATCATCTCGAAGGCAGAACTCTCCAGCTCTGAAGACAGCCTTGGCTCTGAGGAAATGGAGGTAGTCATCGGCTCCAGAGTGACCGGCTCCTAGGTGGATGTAGGGTCTGAGCACACCCTAGCCAACTCACTGCAAGGGAGACTCAGAACCAAAGAGGTTCGGGTCCAAGTGTCCCTGTTGGGGCTGACCGGTGAGTTTTGGCTCCTAGACACCACGGACAGCACCAAAGGTGTCAGAGCAGAACTCAGCTCTGAGGCAGCCACAAGGAGAGCTGGAACCAAGGGTTCTACAAGTGGCATCGAAAACTCTGGCTCTGAAGGCCCGACTCAGCTCGGAGGGAACCACAACAGGGAAGATGGACTCAGGCGGCTCCGGAACCGACTGGGTAAGAGCCAACAACAATTTGTTTAAAAAGTTGACATACTCTTAGCTGTTTTACTTCTGAAGAAGTTTGCATACTCAGCAAATGAAAAGCGCTTTAAGTGTTTTTAATAAATTGTTGGTGTTTACTCTACTGCTGTTGAGACCGTTTCTTGGGTTTAACTAGTTTGTTTTGCCATTGAGTTTCAACAATTTGGGCAAAGCAGATGACTTCAGGAGTCTAGGCACTACTCTCTCCACATCTTTCTCTGACAGGCTCCTGGAGGATATGGATGACAGAGTAGGCGATCTGGATTTCTGCAGAATTGGAGATCTTAAAGTTTTTCAGTAGTCGGCTCTGAAAGGCTTGGGGACGACACTGATGTGCCAACATTAACAACCTCGACCAGCTCTGAGGACAGTGGAGCCAAGGAGGCAGAAGTCTCATCCAGTTTAGATCGTGTCTGAGGAGGTTCCGATAAACTAGTCAGCGCCAGAGAATGCCTCTTGGCCAACTTAGCCTTCTCTTTCTTGGAAGAATGTGATTTGGATGAAGAAGAATTAAGTCTTCCTCGAAGGAAGGCTTGAGGAGATCTTTCAAAATTAACTTGTTCTTCCGCTGCTGGAGAGCTCTGGAGCTAAAGTAATGGCAAAATAAACAAGTTTCCTGCAAATGAATGGCTCTGAGACAATATACACAAGTATTATGGCCATCCGTAATTGACATCTTCTGGGAGCACTTTATACATTTTTTGAAACCTGAAGGTTTGTGGTCTTTAGACTGTTTAGACATGTTGTAGTTAAAGCAGATACACAACGAGGACTAGGTCCTCTAACTTAAATGGGCCTAGCCCTAACAAGCACACACACAAGGAAAGAGAGTAAAGAGGACTAGGTCCTCAAACTTAAATGGGCCTAGCCCTGAGGAAAATATGAAAATAGCAGAGGACTAGGTCCTCTAACTTAAATGGACCTAGCTGGAGAAGCTAAGTTGCAGAAAAAAGCCAGAAATTAATAATAGGCAAGGAAACTAGCAAGCAGCACTGCACGCAAGCCAAATTTTCTAAATTAGAAAAACCAAGGTCCAAAACACGGACTCGCAGAGAAAACTCTGTAACAAGACTAGCAACAAACACTGCACACAATATATAAGTAAATATAAGTGAGAAAAAATAGTCCTAATTAAACTCGGACCTGTGAAATATCAAAGTTAATAAGAAAACTAGCACACAGGATACCAAACGGAGAACAACAAGGGCCAACGACCAACCAGTTCTCAACAAACTAACTAATTTAAATATCAAAAAACACTCCAAAAACTCTTTAAACACTCCTAACACTACTAAATACTAACTAGTAAGAAGATAACTAGTTATAGAAAACAGTAAAGTGATAATAATACAAAAAGTTTAAACTTAGCCACAGCCAAGCAAGAAGCACTTCAGAACTCGATGTGGCAAATGAGATCTGGGGATTGTACTGGTGCACTATGGGATACCTACCTAGCCACAAGCCAACTAAGAGACTTTGAGCTTTGGAATACGCCAAGTCAGAGCTAAGGATCGGCTTCAAACCCATATGTAAGAATGAAGGCAAAATAGGACTACAGAACATCATCAATTTAGTTTGTTAGTGTGAGGCACTATTTGTGTGGGATAAACAAGTAAAAATATATTATTGCAGTTGTATCCTTTCAATTGATCAAATTTAAACATCAGGAGTATAAACAGTTAGAAACTGTTTATTTTTAAGGTGGGTTTTGTTTAAACAAAGAACACTCTCTTGAGTGCTGTTGAATATTTACTGAACGGGTTTGTCATGGAGTAGCAATTCATATTTCTGATGTCAGCAGTTGATATACATTTCTCTGTCCATTATTTGTTTTACTTTGATCACAGCCAAACATCAGAAGTGTAAAAAATCAAAAAGTGGCTATCTTTGGAGAGGGGAGGCAGTTTGCTATGAATGTGGCTGGCCACTGCTGCCATTTGGCCAGAGTTAAACAGCCACTGTACTGGTCTCCCAAAGGCAGTGTGAATGTGTGTGAACAGTATTTGAGTAAAAGGGGATGAAACAAGTGTCTGTGGTATTATGAGAACACAGTGAAGCCACAATACATGTTTTATCATGGGTTCATGGGAAATACAAGGTAACCAAGTCTTGTGACCATTTGTGCCATGCCAGTACTATCCTTTAGACTGTACCTTCTTTTTTGTGGAGGGCTAGACCAGGCAAGCTAAGCTGGATTTGTGAAGACCCATCCAATAGTTCCTCTCTGAAGGAAGGTAATGTATCCCATTGTGTTATCTGCATTGGGAGTCTAATCCAGAGGTGGGGAAGGTGCTACATAGTGAACCTGTCTTTCTACCATGTTTTATTTTCTGAGGAAGATTTAGATCCCTGGTTCTGGTATGCCTGGTACTATTTGATTTGTTTTGAGATGCAAGAGATCCTGAATCATTGATCCCTAATGGAATGGAAGGTAAAGCATAGATCGCCCTCAGGAGTCTATCAAATATTCAGTAATTGACTGTCTTCCTTCAGAGGGGACCTATTGGATGGGTCTTCGCAGTCTTTTCTGGTAGCTTTGGGTTTTAAGCCAGTGGTCCTCTTAGTTATGAACCTCTAGGATCTTTGCAGTTGTTTGTTTTATCTAGTGAAGTACATCCCAAAGGGGACTTTGTATTCAATAATTGGCTAATCAATGCTGAATATAAGGGGACAATGATACACTAAATAAAAGGACTTTATGACTACTGTCATTACATGATGATCAAAGCAGAGAGAATTAGAAATTATCAACCTATGCTCCAAGGTATTCAATGGCATTCTCATTTTGGGGTTGTATTCTGGAGAGAGGGTTTGTCTACCAAATGTGACCATATTGTGCTTTTCATTAAATCTGAGACAATTGTTAGTACAGCAGGTACATATATATGTGTGTGTGTATGTTCTGGCTGAAGGGCTTGGGCATCAGAGAGAGATCTGACAATGACTCTCAGTTTACAGTTATCTTTGAACTCAGATAGCCAGCGGTGATAGTTAATGATCTGGAGATCAGAAAAAGAAATGCTGAACAACAGAGATCGAAGCACTAAGCCATGTTGAACATCAGTGGCCACCCTCATGCTCTCTGATAAAGCACCTGTTATTTCCATTGAGTAGGTCCCATCTTTTAGGCAATTTGCTGATCCATCATGTCACATAAGGATCTCTTTGTAATGCAGTAAGCATACTTAACAGTTATGTTAGCATGGAGATGTTCTCAAATGCCTTGACCAGGCCAAGTTAGATAGATTCATTAAATAGAATCTATCCTTGCCAAAATCAAACTGCTGCAGTTCTGGCCTGATGGAAATTTTAATATCATAGTTTATCAGATCAGTTTATAATATGTTCCATGACTTTGCAAATAAGACTCATTGGGCTGATGGTCCTATAATTCCCAGGGTCATAGGTAGGGCCACCCTTGTGGTGTGGCATCATTACTGCTATGCCAATCCTCAGGAACAAAGCCAGTGATGAAAGTTTAAGGAGTTGCACATCTAAGACTTGTTTAGTCCTGTTTATTAAGCAAACAGGTACATTGTCACACCACATGAAGGAAGTATTTTGAATCTTGGAGAGCAACTTCAGTGCATGTTACTTACTGATGACAGGGTGTCTGAGAGATTCAGGGATAAGTGGGCTTCAGATAGTTGTCACTGGGTACAATTCACAGTGAATTTGTTTGGTAGTATGTTCGCAGACTGTACTGGATCAGAGTAGGTGGTGCCATTATGAATACATTAAGAGTAATTAGGGTGTTATTTCCTAGTTTTTAATGTAGCTAAAGAAGGATTTGAAAGTGTGCTTAGCTTCAGATCTTAACCTAAGTTTGTGGGCAGCTTTACAAGACCTAATAGTATTTTTCAAGTTTTTTGTCAGTTTTCTGGTTATCCTTGATATGAAGGCCTTTAGATCTGTTGCATACTTTAAGGAGTTTTATTATTATTTTTATTATTATTATTATTATTATTATTATTATTATTATTATGTATTTATTTATTTATTTTAGTGTCTTTTAAGTTGTTGACCACCAGGGTGGTTTGTTTTTAATCTTCCCATCAAGCTGGACTGTTGAGCATCTCATCCCATGCTGACACATACCCTTAGAATGACATCAATTATTTAACCAGTTGTTGAAATCACTTATCCTTTCTTTGTACCTAGACACCATTCCTGGAGAAGGAAAGGTTCCACTTAGGGCCAGAGCCTTGCCTACATTTGTGGCATGCATGGAGAGTGCTGAAATTTCTCTCTGCATATTACTTAGAGAATATGCAAGTTCTGGCTTTGAAATTATTTTATTTAATAATTTAGTGCTGTCTGTACTGCAGATGACTTCGGATTCAACATCCCCCATGTTGGAAACATGCGTAACATTATGCAGGCATTTGTCTACATGCTTTTGCAACATTCCCTGTTCTGTGAAAATATTTTGAGGTCTCATATTACAGTGGTGCAAAGATTTTTTTTATAAAATGAAACTTACCAATACACTTCTTAACTCTATGCTCCCCATCAGAATCATATAATTTGGACTGGATTGGTAGCTTTCAGAAAGTATATAATTTAAAATGTAGACTAAATGCTGTCTGACTACAGTTTTAAAACCTCATTTTTATTTGTATGTGAAGCAGCTTGTTGCATTTTTCATTGGGTGGGAATCTGATGTTATATTAGGATAATATACAGCTGTTTTTTGATCAGATTAATTCTTAATAGTAAGCCTGATAAAGTCATCTTTCAGAATGTTTCTTAGATTGCTATTTTTAGGGCATACTGCCCATCATAATCGTCACTGATTCTAAAGACAACCACAAAGCATTCTATAGCTATGTCAAGAATCTCAATGGCAACACTCAGATCTGAGTTATAGCACAAAGGCAGTAAATATACAGAACCAACTGATATTGCCAACATCCTGGCAGATAGGTTCAGTGCTAACTTTACCCCCCCACCCCCTAAAGGGCCCACCTCTACACCGGAAGAATGCAGAGTTCCTGTAATCACGGCTGCACAGGTAAAAAGACACACTCTCCAAAGTCAAGAACACAGCATCCATGGGACCTGACAACACCCCAGGCTGTGCTCTATATGTACGACAGAATGAACTGGCACCCCACCTAAGCACCATGTTCAATCATAGCCTCACCTCAGGCTTTGTGCCCATTGAATGGCGCACAGCAACGGTTATACCACTCCACAAAGGGGGAGCCACCACGGACCCTGGGGACTACCGCCCAATTAGCCTAACAAACCTGGTCTGCAAGGCCATGGAATGTATCCTCATGGAACTTATAAACAAAGGCATTGGTAATCTCCAAACTCTGGACCCCACACAGTTTGGGTTTGTAAAAGGCAGATCATGTCTCCTAAACCTGACAGATTTCTTTGAAGCAGCCACCAAAGCCATAGAGGAGGGTAAGGTGGTTCACACAGCCTATCTAGATCTCGCCAAGGCTTTTTTGACACCATCCCCCACTCTGGAAATACAGATAAACTCACTAAACTAGGTATAAATCCCTATGTTACAAGATAGGTTGTCAACTGGCTCACTGACAGAACCCACACTGTGAAAGTAGCAGACTCCAAATCTGACTTCAAACCAGTGACAAGTGGAGTACCACAGGGTTCAGTCCTGGGTCCTTTCCTGTTTGGTATTTACTTTTCTGAAATACAGGCTAACACAGAATGTCTTTGGCTAATGAAGTTCGCAGATGACTGCAAACTAGGAGCCACAGTCAAAACTCCTAACAAGACATCCTACAAAATGGCCTCACTGAGACAGATGCCTGATGTCAAAGCCATGGCCTCAAGCTCAAAGCCAAAAAGTGCATTGTCATCCCCTTTGGTAAAAACTCTGTACCCACAAGCTACCACATCGGTGGTAGTCTACTTAACAATGAATGTGTAATAACAGACCTTGGGACACAGGTGGACAGTAGTCTGTCCTTTGGTAATCACATTGCCACAGTAGTCAGAAAATCCTTCTAAGTGGCACACCTCATCACAAAAGGTTTCTCATCCAGGAAAAAAGAGGTCATTGTTCCCCTCTACTTGTCACTCATTAGACCCATTATAGAGTACAACATCCATTTTGGTATGTATCTCACAAGATATCTACAACAACTGGAAAGGCCGCAGAAATACCCCACAAAGACGATTACCAGCCTCAAACAGATGTCCTATGTAGACCGTCTCAAAAAACTCCAGCTTTACTCCCTCGCATATCACCTACTCAGGGGCGATCTCTGCCTAATATACAAAGCTATGTCAAACCCAGAGCTGTTGGACATGCTCCACTTAAAGAAATCCCAATCCCTCCGAGCTACACATTCTAGGGACCCAAACCTTGTCACCACAATACACAGAACATGCTGGAGGGATAGATTCCTGTCCCAGAGACTTCTCATACTCTGGAACAAACTACCTGTCTATATCATCAACTCTATACCTATCTGCTTATCAAACAAAGCTCCTCATTATCACTCTTCAAGAAAAATCGTGATGATTGGATGGAAAATAGGAAATTCACCCCGGGGATCACTTCTGTGGCTCTGCTCGACAGGGTCAAAGGAAAATTATTTTCTTGGGTAGCGAAAGCCAGGGTACCTTTTTGGGTAGGCTTATATAGGCCCTAGAGCCAATTGTCTAGTACCTACCTATGAATCTATGAACCTATGTTTGTTAATATATGCACACAATTAAATTAATCATTGTTCGGGTGTCTTTTACCCCACACAGTCCTTAGTTTGGAGTTTGCATACTCACTGTTTTTCTTTTTTATTTTCCTTTACATTTTATATTATATTTCAATATATTTTAAAAAAATATTTCTGTACTGCCACACAGCTATCCATAAAAAGACATCCCAGGCATTCTTGCTCTGTCAATAGAGTACTGTACAGGAATTCATAGGATTACATTTTGTCTTCTGAAATGCCTGAGGTTTCAAAGGTCATTGACATACTCATATCAAACCACACAGGAATAAGCTACATGATTTTGCTGAACATTTTCAGGTTTGATGATAGGTTAGTCAAAATGCGGGATCAGCACTTCTCTTTGCTTGAACAAGCAAAACTCAAAGGTCCCAACAGCTAATGCTACTACTTTGGCAAGATCATAGATTACCCAGACTCAGACAAACAGATTTTTGCAACCACAATGATGCAGATGAAGGGAGGATAAAAGTACCTGCTGTGTGGTGACTTGGAATGAAAATTGTAGAACTGTACAATTGTACAAAGAACATGCATTTACACGCCATATGTTTTGCCAGTAGTTCTACCTCACTATTTCACTGCTCAGATTCCTTACTGTCTCTGATCTAAAGCTTCACTGAACAGACAGGCAGGACCTACACTCTCGAGGCATTGGCTTGGGTGCTGAACTTCAAAGCTAGGTTGACCCATAACAATACAGGGATTTCACTTGACTTATTGTAATGTTCATACAGGGCTTTTATCATTCAGTTTCATCCTTGCAGCCTTAATTCCCCACTGAGTTTGCATAACATCCATCCCAAATCAGACAGAGGAAGGACTGCAGTTGTTTATTATTAGAGCACAGAATTTTAAAAAGTTAAAGCTGGGAACACCAAGTCCTTTGAGTTTATCATGGGTACTAGAGCAATCAGTGGGCGCATCCCTGGCCACCAAGCTGCAAGTAATGTGAGGACATTCCTGCAACAGATTTCTGATTTCCTTGTCTCCTCTATGCTGCCTGTCTCCCAGCTGACATATTCTGATTGACTCATCGGGGCTGATGAGGAGTTAGAGGATTTTTTTAAATAATTTATTTACAGTATGAATGGATTTGGGTTTACTCAGGTAGTTAGTTCTGACACCCAAAAGACTTTGGCATACTCTGGGCTTAGTCTTGCAACATGATGTCTCAGCAAGTGATTTGATTCTGGTAGCAGTCACCTGGTCAACCTATTCCATCATTTGCTTCATGGTTCACCAACAGAAGATTAAATTTGTCCAATCAACCCAAAACGTTTGAGCCCTGTCTTGCTTGGAGAGCTTCAAGATGTTCACTATTATTGGTCTAGATGAGTTGGTTTGTGGTGTGTAATGAGGGCTGTCACTACCTCACTGGACATTTTGGCCCCTTGCATTATATGCTTTGTCTAGCTATTTCTGCATGAGCCATGGTTCAATCTGAACTCTACAAATGACAGAAAAAAACAAGAACAAGTTGCATTACACTGGACCACTTGCTTTGGATATATTTGGCATAGATCTCCCAGAAGAAGACTAAATACATGTTCTAGGAGATCTCTTCCATAGAAAACCAACTGGCAACTCACTTATAGGTCATGGGGTGGCTGCATAGGGTGTGCAGTTCAGCTTGTCTAACTATGTGGAGAAGTTTGCAAAGTGAGGAATGTGAATTACCTGCTGACTGATTTGCTACCAGTCTAGTTCTTATTAAGTGCAGTGTTTCACAAGATGCATGCTTTGATTGTATCTGTGGTCCTGGGGAGCGGCTTGGAGTTGATATGATGTTTACAGTTTATCTGTATTGTTTCAAGTATGCACACCAGAACCAGTGGCTTAGATCCCTGTCCCAGTAGACTAATTATCACCTGAGTGGAGTTATGTCCAGTACTGTTCCAGATCATGCATATCTCAGTTAAAGATGGAATGTTTCTATCCAATTGAAAGGAATGAATTACTGCAGTACTTAAACAGGCCAGGTTTTGATTCTAACAATCTGGATAATATTATTAACCAGTCAAAATCCTTCCCTTTAAAAAACTCGGAACGACAAAAACTGTTAAAACACAAAAAAACGAACCAGCTGAAATTTCCTCAAACAATTTAATGTTAGCGCTTTTGTTTAGATAGAATATCTAAACTTCTTCAGACATCTTGTTACAGAATAAACTCAATTTTATACCAAAAACGTCATCAGCTCGATCAAGAAATCCAATTAAGTTTTAAAGCAACAGTCCAAAAAGATTTTTATATATATATATATATATATATATATATATATATATATATATACGGTTTACTAATAAAATGTCGAATGGCACTACGTCGGCTGTACTATAGTCGAACACAGAAGTTCGAAAATAGTAATGTCGACGTCAAAAAAACAAACTAGGAATGGTTTTAACATGGGTCGAGGTAGGTGTTCAGTATTATTAAGAACTACAAACATCTCCCCTACCTCGACCCATGTTAAAACACAGTCCTAGATTGTTTTTTTTGTCGTCGACATTACTATTTTCGAACTTCCGTGTTCGACTATAGTACAGTCGATGTAGTGCCGTTCGACATTTCAATAGTAAACCTATATCTACACATAAAAATACTGCATAGAAATACTATACGTACATGATTTTCGTGTACGTTACAATAGTAAATATATATTTTGAATAAAAAACATTCATCTATTTAGTGCCTTAAATTTCAAAGTGCACATAATAGAGGCATATTCATTAAGACCTGGGAAAATGTGTGCAAATCCTTCCCTTTGTAAGTAAGGTCCTTGAAAAAGAGGTTTATGTGCAAGTCGATTCTTACTTGAAGGATAGTAACAGAAGTGATCCATTTTAATGTAGTTTGCTTACGACAAATTATACATGTCATTATTCAGTCTTGGACCTACTCAGTCTCTCATCATTGTCTGACATGGTAGGCCTTGCCATCTTGCCTGACCATTTGGAACATTAGTTCAACATTACTGGAGTGGTCTTGCACTGGTTTGCCAACTACTTCTCTGGATGGGTACAGAATGTGCTGCTATGGATACTTCCATTACTTCTTACTGTCTGACTGTGTTGCTCCACAGAATACTATTCTCAACTTGTTCACTAGGATATGTCATGGCAAAGAGGATAACATGCAGCATTCCTTCTCTTTCCATCAGGAGTGAATGTCACCTATACACAATCTAGCTAGCAACTAGGAATATATCCCCTGCTGAATGGTTGATAACTGGCTAAAACTCAACATATCCGAAACAGTTCCTCATGGATATCCATACCACATTGTAAGAATATGGTCTATTGGTTTTATCTCCTAATACTACATTAATGTTAAAGGTCAATAATAGTGGTAATAGATGACAAGCTGACATTAAAGGATCAGGTCACAGCTGTCATCCAATCTTCTTTCCCTCTTAAGACTGGTGCTCTTTTTAAGTACCTCATGTCACCTGCAGACCTTCCCAGAGCAGTGCATGCCCTGCTGTTCTTCAGTCTGCATTACTATAACAATGACTACCTGGGACTTCCAGATTCAGAACTTGATTACCTGTAACTTGTGTGGAATTTTGCAACCTGGCAGCTAACTGGGGAATTTAGATACCAACACATTCCACCACATTTGCCTAAGACAGACTGGTTTCCTCTCAGGCATTATAGCTTCACAAAGTTCTGTTCCTGATAAATCTGAACCTGCATGGCCTGGGTATTGCTTACTTTCAAGATCTGCTGTTATTGTACCAACCATCCCACTCCCTGCATTCTTCTTTATGCATCATCTAGTGGTTCCAGGAGTGCAATTGGAGTCTTCTGGCTTCCTGGCATTGGCCAGCCAGGCACTACACCTCTGGAATTTACTACCTGGCTATCTGAGGACATCCCTACTGCTGAAAACCTTTAGGCATTCACTTAAATTATATTTCTTTCAACTTTCTCATGATTAATCTATTATTTGAATCAGTTGTAGTACATAATATAAAACCTATGCCCTATATTATGTTGTTTTATCTTAATATGCTTGTCATGTATTTACTATTTATTGGTACTATTGTTTGTTAATTTGTAGAGTGCACTCAAACAAATCAATAAGCACACAGCTGAAGCAGAAAATGAACTTTTGATTTCCCTGTGTTCACATCCAACATAATTGTGATTTGTTTTGTTTTCCCACCAACAGTGTAAAAGGAAGGCTATCAACAAAGTAAATATTTGGTGCATTTTGCCTTTTTCTCAAAATGTAGATGTCTTTCTTCTACAGCTATGCCTCACAGATAGCTTATTTTATGCTGCAGACTAAGTTATAGGGATTGTACACAGATACGTAATAAAAACATCCATTCCTTGTTTTAATCAGATCATTACTAGTTGGTCTCCTGTCTGAAGTGGCTATTCTGCTGTTTGTCCTGAAGATGTATAGCAAAGCTCAGGGGGAGAATGTACAAGATAAACAGAAAGGTCAAGGCAGTACCCAGTAAAAAGAAGAAAGCCTACAAATGGTGGAAAAAATCAAAATGGAGGTGAAAAAAGGGAAACATTTCAACAGGTGATGAATGCCAATGGCAGACTGGAGAAGAATCTGACTTAGTTTCATAGGTGTTTACTAGGCTAACGACCACAAGAGCCTTTTTAAGACTAGCCATGCATCCCAAATCTCTGATGAGTTCTGATGCCCTTGATAAGTGTAAGCATGGACATGGGAGATGAACCATTTACAGGTTACCTGTTTGCATCAGAGACATAGGTGCCAAATCACGGATGAATTTCTGGTTTCTCATCCAATTGTCCAAGTTGCACTTGAATTGGATTAGGGAGGAACTCTGATTTACATGGATGGGGTGCCTGTTCCATAGATGGGGTAGTCTCTGGGATAAATACCTATCTCTCCTATCTATTTATATCACAGGCAAAGTTTAAGTCTTTAGAATGGGTAATTCTGGTACTGTTTGTTTTGTGGATATGCAGGACGTCCATCAGAATGGGGTCTAACAATGCCCTGTATGCCAGGCATAGATCTCCCCTTGGGGATATTTGGGGTAAAGTAGGAAGGAATAAACTTTTCAGGTACATTTAAAGGGGGGGGGCAGCAATCTGAACTGGTTAATCAAAGATGAGATTCAGTTAAGGGACAAGAAAGACATTGCTAATGTAATAAATAAGTTGTCTGATTTACAGTAGAGAGTCGACTATCCAAACTAATTGGGACCTAGGGTAGTTTGGATAATCAAACTGTTCGGATAATCAAACATATAATTGAACTGGATAAAAAACTTCTAAAATCTTGTTTTTTTCTGCACACAGGAATATACTTTTTTAACCATTCAGTGATTCCAGTGGGCAAATATTTTTCACACATGAGCTGGCTACAAGCTTAAAAAACATGTTCAAGCAAATATGTATATTGTTTACATATTCAGACTTTATGATTTTTCCTACTCGAAACTTTGGAAGGCTGATTCTGATAACTGATGTTTTGGATAATCAACGTTCAGATAATCGACTCTCAACTGTACTATCCACAAAAGAAAAAGATAGAGTACCATGCTTAGTGGAGACAAATGCAGAGGAAGGTGAGAAGTAGATGGGTGGACCTTTAAGGAAGAAAAAATTATAAAAGGAAATGCTCAGAGTACAGAGGCCATAAAGCAGAAGACCCAGATGGAAATATAGACTTTTATTATTGCAGAGCAATTTGCAGAAATCTTTATTTAGGCCTCCATTCAGCAGCAAAGTGCAAGATAGCTGGAAAACAGCTTCCTTTGTTCAACTTGTTCAAGTGGGTGATATAAGCAATCCAGGCAACTACAGCAGTGAAGGTGATGGACAAGATCCTAACCGGAAGGTCTAAGAATGTTATAAAGAGTGACCAGCACCAGCACGGTGTCACCACCAAGATGAACTGCCAGCCAAATGTCCTGTGGTTCTTTGAGATGAATGAGGGAGTGCCAGTGGATGTGCTCTGTCTGGACGTCAGTAAAGGCTTTTGACTCACTATCATACTGAAGACTTCTTAGTAGATTGAAAAGACTAGAAGTAGGTCAGAAGCTTATGATCAAGCATTTAGTACAGTGGATAAAGTCTGTGGGCTGTTAACAAGCTGTTTCCTGTAGGCCAGTGTTTGATTCCCTCAGCCTCCATTTGCCTTCTGTATGACTATGCCAAGTCACTTAACTTAAAAGTGCCCCTTGACTCAGTCTGAAAAAGATACTTGTGGATCTTTGCTCTATTCTAGTAAATAAATACAGATAAATATGTATTGATTTGGTAAATGACTGTGAGGAAGAACTCAGAGGGTGGTGGTTAATGGGAGGTTGCCAGAGTGAGAGATGTCAACAGTGTAGTGCAACAAGGACAATATAGGGGGCTTCACTGTTCAACATAATCACCTATGGCATTTCTGAGCATTGATTAACAGGATAACTGTACTTCTACATTACAAAATATCAGAGACACAGTCCTGGAAGGGGGCAACAGACTTACAAAAGAGACCTAAAAGTCCTTTCCAAGTGGGCATGTAGGTTGGCTGCATTTGCAGGTTACTGCAAGGTTTTGCATTGTAGAAAAAGTGACCCTAAGCTCATAAATAAACTGTGGAATGTTAAGCTAGGAGAAAGCGTGAGTAAATGAAACCTAAAGGTGATTATCACCACACCTGCACCATCAGTAAAAGCAGAGATGGCAGCAGGAACTGCTAACAAAGTCTTTTCCTGCATTCTGTGGAACAAAGACTCTGTCATACTCAGATAAGGCCACATCTAGAATACTGAGGGCCGAAATGGAGATATTACAAAGGAGAATGAAATGTAAAAGTGGAGCTATTGGAAAACATCCATATGAAGGACATGGGGACATCAGGGGGGGAGAATGAAATGCAAGCAGAAATGCTGCATTGTATTCATTAGACACTAGAATAGTGACAAGACTTGTCATGGATGCACAAGATGCTACATGAGAAACGTGAAGGGGTGAAACTGAGGCACAAGAAAAGAGGAAGGACTACCAGGTACAGCTGGAAGCACTCACTTGAAGATGAACTTGAAGACATTTTATTTATTTTGCACAAACAGAGTTGTAGACTGTTGGAATAGAGTAGGCTGTGAACAGGACGTTTCAAGAAGGGCCTGCGGCAGCTGAAATGGGTTCAGAACCCCAGGTAGGAGGAGGCGCCAACTTAATATTAGTTGTAACCAAGTGGGCAAACCTTACTCCTGCTATCAAATGAATGGCATTCATTGCATGCCATGCTGCTTGTATACTTCTCTCATTTTCCATGTCTTAAAACAAAGTATGTAAATATATTTTCAGGGATCGCAGATAGACATTTGCCAATAATAATCTGTACATAAACCCTCTAGCTTTCATTTGCTTATTGTATGACATATAAGTAATACTGTATTGACAGTTATGTATTGCATTGACTTCAGCCATTGATGTTTTTGTTTCCTCACAAAATGAAGATCACAGGTTAATAACAAATCAGAGCAAATGCTTGATCTTTGTTGGAAGTTTGGAATTTAAAGTCATGACGGAAGGTTGGACAAGAGGTAGGTGTTCCTGCTAGCTCAGCTGAAACAGCACCCTGTTTCACACAAAGACATGGCTCCAGTTAACACATAGTGGCACATGTCTACAAGCCTACTGACATATGCTACAGCTTGGGCCCCTGCCCACCCTGTCCTAACCAGCTGAAAATACCCTCCTGAACTCTCTGGCCAAGAACCAGCTCCAGCGAACTATTAATCCAAAATTATAAGGCCTTACTGTTCCCTGAGTTCTCCTACTACAAGGATTCAAGAAACTTGGGCCCCTGCCCACCCTGTCCTAACCAGCTGAAAATACCCTCCTGAACTCTCTGGCCAAGAACCAGCTCCAGCGAACTATTAATCCAAATTTATAAGGCCTTACTGTTCCCTGAGTTCTCCTACTACAAGGATTCAAGAAAGTATGTGTAGTGTTGTAACTCTGTGCTGTTAATTAGTTGATTCTACTAGGTCGCAGTATGCTTCCCTGCCAGACTAGCCAGCAGCCACTACCCCCTCTTCTTTACTGCTTGCTCTCCTAGTTCTCCCCATAATTTCAACCTCCTTCTCTGCTGCTTCAGTTCTCCCTGTACTTCTTACCGCCTTCCTGAACCTCGTTAGCTCCCTTCCTGATTCTCCCCTCGGAGTCTCTACTGCTCCAGACTGACTGACCACTAGGTGGTGCTCCACTACCTTCTTACTGTTCCCACTATTTTTCCCTCTCCTTCCTTATCTCCCCTACTACAGCCCTCTAACATCCTTTCCTCTGCTCTCTCCCTCTCTACTGTCCAGGACTCCCAGACATTCTTTCCTTTATACTCAGCCCTCCTCTGTTCCCATTTCTGAAGTCTCTTCCTTCTCCCTCTGTCTTTCTCCTTTGCATCTACCCTCTAACTCCTCTTCTCTACTTCACTACCCATCCTACTCTCTCCTTCACTTACCTTACCTATTTTCACATCTCTGCTAAATTTGCTAAACTTACCTTCTGACTACTCACGCTTTACTGACTGTCTTCCTCACTTTCTCCTCCTCTGGCTCTTCCCGCTTGATTTTTGGCTTGTATCTGCTCTCTCTATCCACTCTCCTTCCCCCCCTTGCCCCCTCTCTCCCCCTTCTCCGCCCACTTCTTCTCCTACTTTTTATAGCTCCCGCTCACAAACAGACACCATCTTTATTTCCCTACTCTACCCCTTAGCTGCTGTGCTTACCTGGCTCCAGCGTCCGCACCCAAGTAGTAAGTTACTGGCTTTTATGCTTAATTGAAATACAGGACTGTTCATTGTACATTTTCTGCTGTTTAAATGTGACTTTTTTTACTTGTTTTCTCCCATTGCACTCGCCATATAGTCAGAGCGTTGCTCGCGAAACAGGCGTCTTCTGTGCAAGGGACTTGTTTGTTTGCTGTCGTTTACTTTTTATCGACATTTTCTAACTACATTTTTACAGTTTTCTATCTGTATATCAGCGGTAGCTGATATTGTTGACTTAATCTGGGCTAGTCGCTGAGGGTTCCAACCTATGTAATCCATATTAGCTTAGCAGAGATAACAATACAGACAGCTTAAATCCCAGTTCCAACGTGCTGCATATCGGCTCTGCCATAACTATTTGGGGATTGCTTTAATAATTTAACTAACTCAGTGCTAGTCGCACAGTACTCAAAGAAAACCACCAATACGCTTTCTTTCCTAAGAATAGCTCTTGGCTGTGTTTTTAACTGTTGGGGCTTGCTTTATTTTTAACTAACTCTGTGCTAGTCACACAGTATTTCTAATCAATGTAGACTGTAAATGCTAGTTTGTGTAGCTAGTCGCACAGTATTTCCAATCAATGTAGCCTCTAATTGCTTGTTTATGTAACTCTTGGCTGTGTTTTGACTGCTTGGGGCTTTTCTTTTAGCTGAATTCATGCTTGTTGCACTGTATTCAAACCAATGCTGCCTATTAATGCTTGTTTCTTTTGTGAAGCTCACTGCTGTAATTTAACTGTTGGGGCTTGCTTATTTTAACCAGAATACTTAGCTTGTTATCCCGAACTGTAGCTCCAGGTATCTGCTGTGCTTGGTTCATTTCACCTGGCTTCTCAGTGTTTGTCTGAAGCCTCGCAAGTCAGCTAGGTGTGCTTATCCAAATTGTCTACTACTTTACTTCCTCTGTACAAACAAACTGTGTTTAGCTGTCTCAGCATGTTTCTGTAAGAGTATAACCTATTGTGTTTCATTTCTCTTGCTGCTATTTGCATTTATTTTGTTCAAAATAACTTTATGATTGCCTGACATTTGTCTACCTATTGTTTTTTATTTTCTCTTGCTGCAATTTGCTTTTATTTGTTTAAAATAACTTTATGAATGTCTGACATTTGTCTTCTAGTATACCTTGATGCCTTCACTACTGCTTAAAAACTCTCTTCTTTCCACTGTATTTTACAGCTTGGGCCCCTGCCCACCCTGCCCTAACCGGCTGAAAATACCCTCCTGATCTCTCTGGCCAAGAACCAGCTCCAACGAACTATTAATCCGAAACTATATGGCCTTACTGTTCCCTGAGTTCTCCAACTACAAGGATTCAAGAAAGTATGTGTACTGTTGTAACTCTGTGCTGTTAATTAGTTGATTCTACTAGGTCGCAGTGTGCTTCCCTGCCAGACTAGCCAGCAGCCACTACTCCCCCTTCTTTATTGCTTGCACTCCTAGTTCTCCCCATAATTTCAACCCCCTTCTCTGCTGCTTTAGTTCTCCCTGTACTTCTTACCGCCTTCCTGAACCTCATTAGCTCCCTTCCTGATTCTCCCCTTGGGGTCTCTACTGCTCCTGACTGACTGACCACTAGGTGGCGCTCCACTACTTTCTTACTGTTCCCACTATTTTTCCCTCTCCTTCCTTATCTTCCCTACTACAGCCCTCTAACATCCTTTCCTCTGCTCTCTCCCTCTCTACTGTCCAGGACTCCCAGACATTCTTTCCTTTATACTCAGCCCTCCTCTATTCCCTTTTTCTGAAGTCTCTTCCTTCTCCCTCTGTCTTTCTCCTTTGCATCTACCCTCTAACTCCTCTTCTCTGCACATCTCACTACCCATCCTCCTCTCTCCTTCAATTACCTTACCTATTTTCACATCTCTGCTAAACTTGCTAAACTTACCTTCTGACTACTCATTCTTTACTGATTGTCTTCCTCACTGTCTCCTCCTCTGGCTCTTCCCACTCCGTTCACCCTTCGGGCTCACTCCGCTCCCCTACCCTGCCCCCAAATTCCACCCGCCCCCAGCACCTCCACATTTATACCTCACCAACTCCTCCCTCCAATTGTTTCAACCAGTCAGAGTCTTTCCCTACTCCCTCAATTCCTACATCAATTAACCAATCTTAACCCCGTCATATTTCCCCACCCACTCATACTCCTCCCTCTTCTCACTACACTTAACCCTACCCTCTCCTCTCCTAACTTTATATCTCCCTTCCACTCCTTCACCTTCTCTACACAACCACTCTCTTCTACCTTTCTTATTTCTCCCTTCCATACCCCACCCATTCAAACATGCCCTCCCAAATTCTCTTTTCCCTCAGACTCCCCTTCTCTCTTCTCATCTTTCTTATTCCTCTGCATCATGCTACTTCATGCTGCTTAAGAACTTACCCATACCTGCCTACTACTCATACCATCACTTTCACTCACCCACAACCTCTTCTACTCAGTCACTTCCACTCCATTTCCCCCTCCCTTATCCCAATAAACCTACTACAACTCTTCCATCCCAAAATACTCTCCTCCTCTACAAAAAGCTTCTCTCTTATATTTCCACTAACCCCAAACATCTTCCTACTCTCCAAACTTAAAATACATAAAGTTATCTCATGTAATTTCCTAGCCTTATCTGGAGACATTCACCCTAACCCTGGCCCCTGCCTCAGTACAAACAACTCCTTCCCTCCTTCCCCCTCCTCCCTCACTTTAAATAAGCCTCTCCCTCCTCCTTCTTCTTCTCCTACTTCCTCTCTTAGCACCCTTAAGGTCTTCACTATCAATGCCCAGAGCCTTAACAACAAAATTCACCATGTTCATGCTTGGATTAATCACAACCAACCTGACATCTTAGCCATCTCCAAAACCCGGCTAAAACCCCATGTCTCTGATTCTGAAATCTTACCTCCAGGTTTCAACATCCTCAGGAGTGACCGATTAAACAAAAAAGGTGGAGGCTCTGCCCTAATCTACTCTAACCTTCTCTCCATAATCCCCCTGCAAATCCCAACCCCTCTATTCAAAAATACTGAAATAACTGCATGTCTGCTCCAACTCAATAAACATAAAAATATCTGCTTCATTTCCTTACACATCTGCCCAGGTGGTAATATCTCTACCTTGGAGAATATTCTGCACTGGGCCTCATCTGAAATAAAATATGAAACATTTATTCTAGGTGACGTCAACATTGATTGGAACAAAATCAGCACCCCTTCCCCCTCCCTAGCTATCAACCTTTTCAACTTCTCCCAAGTAATCCATTCTACAACCAGACCTAACAAAAACCACCCCCCAGGATCCATCATAGATTGGATTTTAGTTTCCCATCCAAACAAAATCTCTCTATCGGGAACTATCCCTGACTCCTTTAGTGACCATCTCCCTGCCTTCATTCATCGCTCAGCTAACCCCTCACAATTCCAACATCAATACATTCAAACTCGTAACATCAGCAACTTCAACCCCACAATTTTCTCCAACATTTTCAAACAAATCAACTGGCAAATCCTTTACACTCTCTCCCTCAACAACGCCGTAGAATATTTTAACTCCATCTTCCTAAATGCTCTTAACTCCCTAGCCCCCCTAAGAAACAAACAAATCAAAGCCAATTCTGCTCCTTGGCTGACCAAAGAGACTAAACATACCATGCATCTCAGAGACAAATCCTGGAAGCTTTATTTGAAAAGTAAACTGTCTTTTGCCTTGCTCCAATACACCCAACTACGCAACCAAGTAAAAAAACTAATCACCTGGGACAAAAAAAACTACTACAATAAACTTCAGTCCAATAATAATAACAACCCAAAACAATTCTGGAAATCTGTTAACTCTCTTCTCCATCCTGGGTCAAGAAATAACCCCTGCCCTGACCCTAGTTTAACTGACAAGGAACTGAGCTCTCTCTTCAACAATTTATTTACAGATTCTATAGCCAAGCTAACCAAAACATTCCCTAACAACAATCCTTCCAACTTCCTAAACTCTTCTAATAACTGTCACCCTATGTTCCAACTCAAACCAGTTTCCACAACATTTATAAAAAAGCTCTTATCCAAACTAAAGCCATGTTCCAATGCCCCCGACAACATTCCTCCCTCCTTCCTCAAATGCGCAGCCGAAGGAATTGCTCTCCCAATTAGCATCCTGATTAACCGATCCTTAAAACAGTCATACGTACCCAAACCTTGGTGTTCAGCCTACATTCTACCACTTCATAAAGGAGGTAAAAACAACTCCATTTCTAATTTCCGCCCCATAGCCCTACTCTCTCCAATATCTAAAATTCTAGAGAAATGTGTCCACTACCAACTTTTACCCTACTTAACTCAGAATCAGTTACTTACACCCACCCAACACGGTTTCCATCCTGGCCACAGCACCATAACTGCCCTACTTTCCTTCTTAGAAACAGTTAATCAAGCCAGAGATTCTGGACTTCTTGTATCCACTGTTCTGCTAGATCTATCCAAAGACTAATTTTCCTCCCTACCAAGGCTTCTTCCTTTGACAAAAACACTTTCAACATCCTCAGCCAAACCAACACCCCTATAGAAGTGGTCCCCTACGCTAAACTCCTTGGCATAACCATTGACGAACGCCTCAAATTCGACCTCCACATACAACAAAACATTAAAAAAAACACCAAAAGTAAGATATGCTCTACAGGAATAATCTAGTTCTTTCAAAATCCTCTAGGCAAACCTTAGCTACCTCCTACCTCCTTCCCTCTCTACGCTATGGTGCCCCTCTTCTAACTAATCTGTCTGCCTCCCTCACCTCTAAACTTCAAGCTTGCTATAATAAAATCTCTAAATTCGCCACTAAATCCAAAACCTCAACCCACCACTGCCTCACCCTTCAATCTCTGAACTGGTTAGAACTCCCCAACCACCTTGACTATCTGCAACTAACAACCACTCATAAATTAATATTCTACCCAGAAAAATGCCCAGCATTATCCAAC
>NC_056750.1:788091568-788226568 GCF_019279795.1 Protopterus annectens | reverse complement strand
TGCAACCCGCGATTCGCGTCGGTCTTCGTTGATCTTCTGGAGCTCGAATTCGCTGTCGGTCTTCTGCGCTGTCGACGAAGTCAGGTAGAACCATATATATATATATATATATATATACACATATACACACATACATATAGGATTACTAACAAAATCAAGGATCACAGTTCTTCATGTATTCACTTAGCTGAAAATAAGTGTCAGAAATAAAAAATGTATTTCATCAAAATGACAACAGCAGTAATGTTGATAACTGTCAATTCGATACTATTAAAATTACCCAGGTTACCTTGACTCCCAGTGATGTTTTACTTATGTTTTGCAGGGGGACAAGACCCCCTACACCCCCTGAATATTACATATACAAACTCTGAGATCACATTACAGTGAGGAAAAGATAAATTTCTCATTCCCCACTGTAGTGTGATCTCCAGTCAGAAAGTCGACCTCATATGAGCAAATGCACACTAGCATTCGCTAATGTGGATTTGAACATTTTCAGATCAGTGTTACGGAAACTGGGAACCATGCATTTGACCATCCTAGTTCCACTTAACATCCGTTCAACATTTTGATAGCAAACCATATATATATATATATATATATATATATATATATATATATATATATATATATAAAAACACAGAACCTCAACGCTTGATCCAGTGCTTAATTCTCAATGTCCACATTTCCAAATAATGCAGAGAACTATTTATTAAGTTCACAAACTGGTTTCACTGCTTGTTATGCAGCTTCTTCAATGTGTAATGAGAAAAACAGAGTTGCAAGCATCATGCTTTCATAAAAAAAATCACATAAAAAAATAATTCAAACACTATTTGTGCATTACTGTTGTGATGCACGTTATTCACCTCAATATTATTTTCATATTTGTATATTTGTGTATTTAATTATTTACCTGGAAAATCTTTCTTAACAGTGTCCTTTTTCATTGGAGGCACCATTATACACACATCATGGACATAATTTGCATTTACAGTCAGTTTTATTCATGAGTAACCGTTATTCAGATGTCCTTGACATCAGTTACATCAGGATGACTGCGATGAGGACATGGTTGAATACTTAAGTCTGATCCATAATATAAGAGATGGATTCTAACTCTGAAGAGGAACTTCCACTTGCTGACACAGCACTTTGGGAAGCAGGAAATAAAAGGAAACAATTAGATGGCAACTCTGTAGACTGCAGTAGTGAGGAAGAGAATATCCCACTAGCACAGTTATGCCATAAGTGGCCTACCACGATAGTGGCAAAGAAGACATTGCTTTTGTGTGTTTTGTCAAGAAACAATGCTACAGTACATCAGAGGGCTTTGCCACCCAGGTGTGTGCATCACTAGCCATGGATGTCCAAGACTGGAACTGGTAGACATCATCCACAGAGCACAACAAATTCCCATCTAAGCAGGTTGCCATGGTTGTCAGTCAGTATCCCAAAATCAGTAAAGGACTAGGTACTTCTACTCCAGTTTCCACTACTGTGAAATGTCCGACTCTGGTCATGCCTAACTGGTCATCTTCTGGTGATACCAGTTCTTAAACATGCCCATGATATACCTGAAGGGTTAAGTGCACTGTCCTTAAGTTCAGTGGACTGGGAAAGATGTCCACCTATTACTGCCAGAAGTAGCAATGAAATGGCAACTACAGCATCATTTTGCCCCCACCTCCACATTTGAAGGCACATACTAGCATGCCAGTCGGTGAAATGAACATGAGTTATATGAGCTCTTTGTTCAGGAAACAAACCAATATAGTGCCCAGTTACAGGCAAGCTATACAGCAGACCCTCATTGGAGTCCAGTGACATCAGAGGTTATCAGAGCATATATAAGAATGCACATAGCTATGTCAATTGTAAGCGCACCCTTAGTTATTGTGGATATACTGGGAAACTAATCTACACCATAGTACTGGAATATCAAAGGTAATGCTACATGATAGGTTCTTCGTAAATCATGCTGTAACTCCACTGCAATGACAGCTTCAAGAGTGCACCCAGAGGCCATCCTGTATGTCATAAACTTCACCAAGTTTGTAAAGCATGGTTCACAGTGTCAACTGCACCATGAAGTGTCTATAGATGAAAATATGGTAGGATTCCGTAGACATAGCAGACCAGCTACAGAAGCAGTACCCCTCAGTGCAGAAGTCCAAAAATCGTGTATTGCTGGATTGTTAGATTAGATGCTAGCAGCCTCCCATGACTAAATGATAAAAAGAATTTTAAGATATATTTAAAAAGAAAAAAATTAAAGCATAAGCAAAAATTCTCCTTTAAGTCTTGATTATGTAATTGCTTTATAAATGGTATTAATTATGCAAATTATTTAGTTATATGTATATAAGAGTTGTTTTTTATTTTTTTATTCAGTCTGAAGAAGTCTAATGCTAGACAAAAGCGCTTACTGGGTGATTTGTACTTTGGAGTATTAAAGGTTCTGAAGATCATCATCATTTTGGTTGTTTTGATATTTTGTCATTGATATATAGCCATATTAGTCCATTTGGCTTTGTTTTGTGATAATAGATTGGGACAATTACAAACAGTCAGATACCAGTTTTATGGTTTTGCCATCGGGCTTCACTTTGCAAGATACTCCAAATGTCTCTATTGTCCTTAATCAAGAAGGCAATGTAAGCAATACAAATAATATCAGGAAAGCAACAGGTGATGTTCTTAATAAGTCAAGTGCAACCAGTGTTTCTTAGCCGGTGTTTCAGATTCAGAATGACGAATTGCTATCAAAGTGTTTAGCAGCCCCCTCTAACCCTTTTAGTGAGAATTTGTCTGCTGTGACCAGACAGGCAGATTTAAGCCTGTATGAATATTTTTCATCCGTGAGAAAGATTTAGTTAAATTGTTGTAATGTGGAACTTATTTCCCCGAGCCTCTGCCGAAAAAGGGCTATGCCCAGTCGGACCATCCCGGTTAACAAATGTCAAATAATAATAATAATAATAATAATAATAATAAATAACTAGAAAAATTTGCACTAAAATTAAGCCTCTCCCATGGCTAACCAAAGACATCAAACTACTAATGAAGTGTAGAGATAAAGCTAGGTCAGCTTACCATACATCTAAAGCAAATCTGACCTCCTTGCTTATCAACAATTAAGAAACTTAACAAAGAAATAAAAAAAGACGAGCAAACATATTTCCTATCCTGTCAACAGAAAAACCAAAATAACCCCCCAAAATTCTGTCAATCCATCAACTAGTTCCTCAACCCAGGGCAAACCTCAACCCCTCCTCCAGTTACCTCAGACAACCTAGACCCTATTTCAACTCAATTCAACTCCCACATCATCAACACCCTCATCTCCCTACTAGACAACCAACCAACTCAGCCACTTTCTGTCCGCACCCCTGCAGCAGACAATCACAGCCCCTTCTCCTTCTCACCCATACAAACTAAAGACTCTCCTAACCAAACTTAAACCATGCTGCACAGCTGCCGATAAACTCCCTAATGAATTTCTGAAGCTCATCGCTTCTTCAGTTGCCTTTCTCATTTCAATCTTGATTAATTGATCAATTAAAGAGCAATATGTTCCACTTCTATAGAAAATATCTCACATTATTCCCTTCCACAAAGATGGGACTTCCAAAGAACTATCAACCCATAGCCATCCTTTCCCCCTTGCTAAAATCCTGGAAAAACGCATCCATAACCAACTCATTAACTACTTCCTTATTAATAACCTCCTTTCCAGATCTCAGCATGGCTTCAGACCTAAACATAGTACCAGCACTGCCCTAAAAACCTTCACTAATACCATACATCATCTCATGAACAAAGGCCAGCTTGTCTCTTCTGTCCTTCTTGATATGTCCAAAGCCTTTGACACTGTATCCCACCAGCTACTACTTAATAAACTTTGCTCCTATGGACTTAGTCCATCATCACTAACTTGGTTCCACAGCTATCTTTCCAACCATCAACAGGCTACAAAGTGGGAAAACTCTCTTTCCCCCCTACTTCACATTTCCATGGGTGTACCCCAAGGTTCTATTCTCAGTCCCCTTCTCTTTATCATATTCACAAACAACTTTAGTTTAGCAACTCAACTAGCCTCCATAGTACAGTATGCCAATGATGCTACACTCATCTGCACTGCCTCCTCACCCCAAGAACAACAACTAAACATGCAATCTTCTCTTCAGGACAATAAAGCTTACCTCTCTCAACAACAACTCATTTTAAATCCCAACAAAACTAAGATTATAGATTTCATTAACAAAAAGCCCAAACCTTCCCAGCTCCCTCTTGCAATCCTCTCCACAGACAGAACCAAAATAATCCCCTCAAACCATACTAAACTTTTAGGTGTTATCATAGATGATAACCTCAAATTTGATAGTCATATTGCCCAAACTATCAAAAAAGTCCACATCAAACTAGGCATCCTATACAAGGCCAAATCATACTTAACTCCCAACAGCAGGCTAGCCACTGCCTATACACATCTTCTATCCACCCTCTTCTATGGCTCTGTCATATTCACAAACCTTTGATAATCGGACCTCAACAACCTAGAATCATGTTGCAGTAAGATTGCTAAATTTGTCATTAATCACCCACACAGATCTCACCATTGTTCAGCTCTTTCTCAATTAAAATGGCTAGAGCTCCCCAACCTTTAATCATTTAATCAATCAAACAAAATAATCCACCATCCCAGCAACTGCCCTACCATCTCCCAATTAGTTCAACCTAGTACTAACCTTAGTTCTCTCAGACCTTCCAACAAACTGTTACTAATGGTATCCAACTCCCACAACTATCATGGCGACTCCCTCTAGTCACATAGAATAGCCAAACTCTGGAACACCCTTCCAGAGACCATAGGAAAAAACCCTATTCACAATCAGTTCAAATCTCTTCTAAAGGAACACCTTACCAGTCTTTAGCTATGCTCCAGCCACTCTCCAGGTTAATTATTTTACCACTTCTACTACGTTTCTCATCAGAAATTCTATCCTCCTTATCTTAGTTTGTTTTAGTATACAAAAATACCCAGTACTTGAATTGTACTAATTCATGTATTGTTTTATTGCTTGTTATTGTACTATGAATGTATTATACTATTGCTTGTACTTTATTATTGCTTGTTTGTTGTATTGCACTACTGTGAAGCTATTCTCCCGGATCTCTGCTGAAAACGGGCCCATGGCCCAGTCGGACATACCCGGTTAACAAATGCAATAAATAAATACATTAATTAAAATGTTTGCAGTGGGACAGTTTGTTTTTTGTAAGTATTATGGCAGTGAAAAGAGTACCAAAGTGACTCAGAGTTACAAAAATGCCAGTTGGAAGTGACCTTCCAAAAGCGCTCATAGATAGATGAGTTGAGCTAAACCAAAAAAACAGCATGGAATATATGGCCATACTGATTAATCATTACAGGCAGACAGTGCATAAATTAAATGATGTTATTAAACAAATTATCACAAACCACATGTAGAAACCGAGTCATTGTTTAATTCCAGGTTAAATTTCAAATGACTGAGCGCTTTCGCCTTTTCACATTTCAGACTTCATCAGAGTCATTTGAAAATAACGTTAACATCTCCTTTTAAATACACTAAGTGTCATACACAAGCAACCGATCACATCCATTGTCATAAATTTGAAAAATACAGGATACGTTTTTAAAGAGACAACCCAACCAAGCTTGATATGGCTTCCTTTCCTTCATTTTGCAGACTTGTAAACCAAGCTAAACCCATTAATGCTATCATCTTTTAAATATATAAATATAATGCTGACTTATTCTATATTATAATAGGTCTGACAACATTAGTTTGAACTACACTTTCTTGGCTCTTTGCTTTAATATAGGGGCTAAGGAAATGCTGTCACTGAGACCTGGTGGGGTGGTGGAATTCAATTTGAGTTGCTATTTGACCTCCCTAGCTTCTCACATTTGGTGCTATGAATAAACAAATCATTATGTGGGTCCTTGTTTTTAATTGCCCTAAGGTGCTTACTCATTCTGTCTTTAAACCTACATGCAGTTTTACTAACGTAAAATCCAGGGCAAGATGTGCATGTTGCCAAATACACTAACATAGAAGAATTACAATTACATCTCCCCAGACACTTGAGGGAATAACTGTAATTACTTTCAGTAACGTAAGGGCCATCATTAAATAATTTACATTTATAATATATTTACAATAAATAATATATTTATAATAATAATAATAATAATAATAATTTATAATCCTCCATTGAGACCTGAAATGGAAGCATTTTTAAATGTTACTGAAAAAAAACTCATGGTTATGCGCTAAAAAACCTGTAAGCAAGATTTTTTTAAATTGAATAAAATTGAGCATTGAGTACTTAAAAGGTTAAGAAATGGTGACATCCTTATTATAGTAAAAGCTTAAAAAGGCAATTCTTTAGTAGTTTTGGACAGAAATGATTATACTAACAAAATGAATGCCATTTTAAAGGATGCAAATTTTTATAAAAAAGTCAGTCTTAATGATATCAAAAAGTCTTACACTTTTATAGATTTTTTGATAGAAGAGTGGCTATGTGATAGTAGGACTGGCATGAAAGAAGCCAATTTTTTTTTCTAAGAAGAATCCAAAAATTAGTAAGATCTTTGGTCTGCTGAAAATTCATAAGGCAATTGATCCCCCCCCCCCCATTAAGACCAACTGTGGTGAGTGGGGGGTAGCAAAACATAGGCAATGGCTGTGTTTATAGACAAGCAACTTCAAAAAGTTGTTGAAAGAAGTGAGACATATACACCTGACAGTTTTGCTTTCAGAAAAATTATTAGAGAAACTGATGTACAGGATTCTGTAACAATGGACATCAAATCTTTATTTACTATGATACTTACTGACACTGGCACTGACTACATTAGAATGGAACTATTAAATGTTAAGTTTTTAGTGATGATATGCTTGCACTTATTTTAGAAATATTAGATGTTATTCTATCTTATATATTTTTTTGAATTTACTGGTTCCTTCTTCCAACAAATGAATGGGGTAGCCATGGGAGCTGCCATGGCTTCAAGTTATGCTAATTTTTTATGGCTGCATGGGAGAAGGAGTTCATTATTAAGAGTATATTTTATGCTAAAGTTATATAACTATGGTCATTTTTTATAGATGACTTCTTTGTGGTTTGGAGAGGTAATCTAGAGTAATTGTTATGTTTTATTGGACGTGTGAATAATGCCTGCAATTGTTTGAGTTTTACATCAAGTTATGATTTAAAAAGGATTTATTTTTTGGATATAGACGTGTATAAGGAAGGGAACAGACTTAAAACCAAGATATATAAAAAGGAAGTGCAAAATAATACTTATTTGGAATATGGCAGTATGGACTCCAAAAGCAAGAAAAATATTATTGTGAAGGGCAGTTGAAGAGGGTTAGTGATTTGACAGACAATGATGATTTATTTCTTGAAAAAGGAGCTTCCTTATGTACTAAATTGATTGCAAAGGGTTACCCTGAAAATCTTGTCCAACAGAAGGTTAAAGAAGTAAGTGGTTGTTAAGGTGCTATAAATAACATATCTAAGACTGGGAAATCTAATGGAGAGATGGGGATGGTTGTTCAATATTCACTAAATAGTAAATAGATCAAAGAACTGGTAAAGGCAAACTGGAAATTGTTAAAAGTAGTTTTCCAGAAGTTAAAAAAGTGATAGAGGAAGCCCCTGTGTTTACACATAAGAGAAAGGAATTTTAAAAATATTTTTCAGGACAAGATAAAATACATATGTAAAGTAAAAAAGAGAAGGGAAATGCCTAGATGTCTAAATTGCACTTATTGCTAAGTTTTCACTGACAGGCACAAAGGAGATTTATATAAGGAATGCAAAAGTTAAGTTTAATGATTTTTATAATTTTAAGTCTAGATATGTAGTTTACCTGTTTGCTTTTCCTGCCGTGCATATTATGTTGGCAGGACTACAAGAGAATTATTTAAGAGAATGCAGGAGTATTGAAATATGATAGCAACAATGCATTATAAGACTACAGGATGCATAGGGAAACCTAGATTTTTAATATTAGATGCGATGTCTGATTTTTATAATAAACTAGAGGTGAAAGAAGAGTTGGACTGGAAGAAGTATTGCTGGATTGTAAGATTAGATGATAGCAGCCCCCAGGACTAAATGATAAAGAGAATTTTAAGACATATTTAAAAATAAAGAAATGAAAGCATTGAAGCAGGCATTATTCTCCTTTAATTCTTGATTATATAATTGCTTTTCAAATTGCATTAATTGTGCAAATTATTTAATTATATGTATATAAGAGTTTTTTTTTCATTCAGTCTGAAGAAGTCTAATGCTAGATGAAAATGCTTACTGGGTGAAATTTACTTTAGAGCATTAAAGGTTCTGAAAATCATCAGCATTTTGGTTGTTTTTGGTGTGTTTTTTATTTTTTTTTTGATATACAGCTGTATTAGTCCATTTGGTTTTGTTTTGCAGAGTATTATGGCCACACTATCGTGAGGGCATAGCTGATGCCACTCCTTGTCATCCTCTCTCATTAAAACCTGACATAATGTTGTGTGCCAATAAATGCTGGTTATCTCAAATGACCTTTGGTTGATTGCTCAAGGTCCTGCACTGCCTTTCACTGTTGCTTACATGGCTGATGTCTTATGAACAAGCCAAAATGCTGTTCATTCCTTTACTTTGATTGTTGCTGTGAAACATTTGGTATAAGTTCCATATCCTGTACCAGTCCACAGAAGAGACCAATCCACAGAGAAAAGTAGGGTGAGTCACATATCTTGGTCCAGCCATCACAACTATCTGTAGTTTATATCTATGATGTAAATATTTCATCTATCTGATGTATACTTGTTATACTTTTTGTATTTAATTACTGTTCCCTACTTTTATTTCATCATTTTGACTAACATAGCACATGTCTTTTGATTGCATTTTGTAGCAGAGTTTATCTTCTTGGGCCTCAGCTAAAAAGGTGCATGTTTTTTTGCTCAGTCAGACTAACCTGGTTACCAAATAGAAACAAATAAATAAATAAATACATAAAATCTATGCAGGTGCATAAGCAGAGTAAGATAAATAGATACTAGAGTCTCCACCTCAGTCTTTCTCCATAAGTCACAGCCCCCTCAAATACCTCAAAGACTCTGTCTTTTCAGCACATTCCAGCAGTCTATATGGTAGGCTTGTAACTCTTTTGAATAAGAATTAGTTTAAAAAATCCAAGAAATAGCTAGTCTCTGCAATCTGCTGCCTGTGCTCCCACCGTGTGACTGATCAAGGCAACCTATTTGCGTCTCCCTGACATGACGTTGTGGTCACACTTAATGTCACCCCTCTATCTCCTCCTCTCCAGTTAGAACAGTTCCAGTTTACCCAGGTTCTAATCACATCCCTTTCTCCTGTATGTCATGCACCATTCTGTTGTCTTTCCTTTGGACACCTTCAAAAAGAATGATGTCCTTATGTTACCATGACCTCGTGAAATGCACACAATCATTAATGCCTAGCCTCACCAAGGCATGGTAGAGTGAGAGTATTGCCTCCTTACTTCTGGACTATATTTATTTAGTTATGTTTTATTGAATTCTAAATAAAAATCTGCAAAAGCAACAGAGACCTCTAAAGCAGACATCCAAGCAACCTCCACCCCCCAATACAAACCATGAAACACATATTTCACAAAACCAGTGTGCCACGCTATCACAGCCCTTAAGGCAAAATAACATACCCAACACACTAGTAATAGGTGACTCTATAATCAGGCACACTGACATCCCAGTCATTAGGCTGAACAAGGAGAAGGTTACTGTTGGCTGCCTGTCGGGTGCCAGGATCCGCCACACAACACAAGCATTCAGGTCACTCCAGAACAAGTGCAAATATGACTTTGTCATTGTTCATGTTGGTGTGAATGACCTGAGCTGTACCTCCCTGGGCTACATGAAAAGAGACATGGAGGAGCTCTCTGATCACATAGCCCAGGCTGGTATGACCCTGACCCTAAGTAGCATTCTGCCTTCACCAAGAATGATACCACAGTATAGAGAAAAAATTATCAATTTCAACAATTGGCTAAGCTTCTGGTGTCATTCAAAGGGGATCCAGTGTCTGTCAGCCTGGGATGACATGCTCGGCAAGCCATGCTGCTTCCCTAGAGATGGCTTGCACCAGTTGCCCTAAGGCTTTCGAATACTGGCCAAGGCTCTTGCCACCCCCATAGTGCCTTTTTTAGGCAAGGCTCAAAAGACAAATCCACCACTGTAAATAGCATAAGTAACAAAAAACTGAGAGTAATGCTACTCAATGCAAGAAGTCTAAACCTCAAAATGCATGCACTTGAGGCACTCCTCAGTATGGAGAAAATCGATATATGTGCAGTAACAGAAACCTGGTTTAAGGCTCCAGAGAGCACCCCAGCACTACCAGGCTACAACTCATACCATATATTTTGGCCACAAAACCTGGACTAAAATACAAAAGGCAGGGGAGTATCCATATTCATCAAGGATACCCACACCTCCAGGTTAGTGGCACAGCACAATGCTTCAGAGATCATCCATGTGCAACTAACAACAGGCAAAACTGCTATTCAAACTATAGCTTGCTACAGCTCACCCACCATGTCCCAGGACCCCCACTCCGCATTCCTGGAAACACCAGGAAACATAAGGGTCCTACCAAACATCCTGATATTGGGTGATTTCAATTACCCAAACCTTAACTGGGAGAACTACTCAAGTACAAACTCCTTTGCCTAACATTTAATAGAATTTATAAACTCAAACACCCTGGATCAACTGGTCAAAACCCCCACCAGAGGTGACAACATATTGGACCTGGTCATCACCAACATGGGTGACTGGTGTTCCACATCGGAGGTCAACCCTTCACTGGTTAGATCTGACCATAAACTAATCACTCTGGATATCCACATTCCGCCACCACCCCCCGGTCAAAGAAACCACCGTGAAAAACTTTTCAAAAGCAAATTTCACGTTACTTAAGACCAAGGTGGGAAGTTTCTAAGCCCCCATGCTAAAGGATAACTCTGTTTCAGCTGCAAAATCCTTTACTAATGCACTCTACGGGCACCTACAAGAATGCATGGATCATGCTATACAAAACAAAAACCAAGACTTACTCCTCCAAGAAAAGGAAACCAGTCTGGTGGGCCACTGCCATAAATGAGCTATACAATAGAAGGAGGAAACTAGTACAGAAAAGAGTAAAATCCCAAGAAAGGAAGACATCCCTGATCAGTTTCAGCAATAAACTATATACCCTCATAAAATTATCCAAGGCTAGCTTCGAAAGAAAAATTGCCATGGACTCCAAAGATAACCACAAGGCATTATTTAGCTATGTCAAGAATCTAAGTGGCAATTCTCAGATCTCCTCAGAGTCAGTGCAGAATGGCACAAAATACACTTAACTGACTGATATAGCCAACATCCTGGCAGACAGGTTCAGTGCAAACTTCACCCCCCCTCTCATCCCCAAAAGGGCCCATAACTATACCAGAAGAATGTAGTGCCCTTAAAATTACAGACACTCAGGTTAAAACAGCCCTCTCCAAAGCCAAAAACACAGCATCAATGGGACCGGATGGTGTCGCAGGCTGCGTCCCACATGAACCCAGAGATGAACTAACCCCTCACCTAAACACACTGTTTAAACTCAGCCTCTCCACAGGCTACATGCCCACAGAGTGGCGCACAGCAACGGTTATTCCGCTCCACAAAGGTGGAGCCACAATGGACCCCGGGAACTATCGCCCTATAAGCCTGACTAGCTTAGTCTGCAAAGCTATGGAGCGCATCATCATGGATCTCATTAACAGAGACATTTGGAACCTCCAAACACTGGACCCTACCCAGTTTGGCTTTGTTAAGGGCAGATCATGCCTCCTAAACCTGGTGGACTTCTTTGAGAGAGTTAGCAAGGCTATAGATGAGGGAAAGGTGGTCCACACAGCCTACCTAGACCTTGCAAAGGCCTTTGACACAATTCCCCACTCAGGTATTATAGACAAGCTCAGCCTGAACATAAACCCCTATGTCATGAGATGGGTTGCCAACTGGCTCACGGACAGAACCCTCATGGTAAGAGTTGCATGAGCTAGGTCTGACTCTAAACCGGTTACAAGTGGCGTTCCCCAGGGCTCAGTCCTAGGACCCCTCCTGTTTGGCATATACTTCTCAGAGGTACAGGCAAGCACAGGAGGACTATGGCTGACCAAGTTCGCAGACGACTGCAAACTAGGGGCTATAATTGACTCTCCGGCTGACAGAGACATCCTCCAAAAGGGTCTCACTGAGACAGATACCTGGTGTCAAAACCATGGCCTCAAGCTAAATGCCAAAAAGTGCATAGTCATCCCCTTTGGAAAAAAAACAAAGTACCCACAAACTACCACATAGGTGGTAGCCCCCTAAATACAGAAGATGTAATAGGGGATCTGGGGACCCAAGTAGATAGTAACCACTCCTTTGATAATCACATTGCCAAAGTGGTTAGAAAATCCTTCTATGTGGCCCACCTAATCACAAAAGGGTTTGCATCCAGATAGAAAGAGGTCATTGGGCCCCTCTACGCATCACTCATCAGACCCATCATAGAGTACAATGCCCCATTTGGGATGTACCTTACAAGACACCTGAAACAACTGGAAAAAACACAGAAACAGAAAGTTTACCCCAGGGATCACTTCAATGACTCTGCTGGACAGAGGCACAGGGAACTAATCTAAGGGGGTGGCGAAAGCCAACACATTCCGGCTAGGCTTATAAATGCCTTCGGGCAGATAGCCTAGTACCTACCTATGAACCTATGATTGATTGATTTATTGATTTACATTTGTTAACAAGATAGCTGAGCTGGTCCAAAGATCCTATTCAAGTCATGACCTGAGCCATAAGACAGTCACTGACATTTACACTACACACGATTCAGTTGTAGTCTGTCCAGTTAACACCACAGCCATCCACAAAAAAGAACACCTCTTAAACATTTTGGCAAGCTACAAAGAATGAGGCTTGGGCCCTATGGTAATCTCAACAATAACAATATAACTGGTATACTGCCTCTTGAGGATACACTTCAGGATGCTGCTTGCTGCTGCCACTGCCTGACCATACATTTGGTCCCACAGATGTCTACTTATACCAGCAACATCCATTCTATGCATTCAGCATATCAAACTCCACTAAAGCCAGAGTAAAATTACCATGACAAGATGTCCAGTTTACATTTCAGTAGGGAAAACAATTAAGCAGACTCAACATATTCGACTACAGCCAGACATATTGTAGAAAAGTGACTAATTTGCACTTCAGCAGTTAAACAAAACAAGGGCCAACACACTATAGCCAAAGTTAAAAAAACTCTGTACTCAGTAGCAGACTGTCAGAAAAAAATAGGTAGAGATAAAATATTTTATATTATCAGCTAAACATTTGCTCTATATAGATGTCAAAGACTGAGGTGGAAAATATGTTGGCTCAGCATGTATTTTCCTTTTTTCCCAAACCTTTTGTTCTAGGTTAAACCTCAAGCTAAGAATTGCAGAATTCATTATACTATTAAAAATGAGTAAATATTAAATTAAGTTAATGAATACACATTAATTAATGTACAATACAGCATTAACAAGGCAGCAAAGGTCATTTAAATTACATCAATGTCCGTCACAATGTTTGTCGGGAACAGAAAAAGTTATTCTAGATTGAAAAGCTTCTGGTTAAGAAACAGCCTTTGGGGGAGAGGTTAAGGTTTATTCCTTGTTTGGGTTCCTCAGATTCTTCTGGGTTGTGACAGTCTTTTGAAATTATGTTCTTTAATGAGTTTTGGAGATCAGTTGGAATCTCTTGGGAATCCGGTAAACTGTAATGATTTATTGCAAATCCATGTCAATTTCTCCATAAGCACAAGCCAATTAATCTAGTACCCCTTATAAATGAAAAAAATTGTCTGTAATAATTCCTTTTCAAATACTGTTGGCAACAAAAATACACTTGCTAAGTATGCTATTTCCCATCAGTACTGATTTTATCAAATAACCCTTTTTTCTAGCTGATAATTTATATGCTGTCCAGAAAAAGACAGGTTTGTTTTATTTCTTCTGTTGTTTTCCCATTGAATTGTACTTACATCTTTATTCCCAAATTTTATACCTACCACAAATTTTATTCACTGTAAAATATATACCCCGAGATTTACTACATCACCTAAACCTTTACTTTTCTCTTTAATTAAAGCCATCCCTATCATCTCTAGACACTCATTTGTGCAAATTATTACTTCTTTTATACACATTTTTTTGCAATTATTATAATGTCATCTTCATATGTTAACAGAATTGGAATTCTTAACCCTTCGGGTATTATATACCCCATCTCCTTCATTTTGTAATTTATTTCACATACTATTACATTCATAACTAATTCAAAGAGTATACAGCTCATTGGACATCCCTCTCTTACACCACTCATCATCTGTACCTCTTGGCTTAACCAGCCATTCTCAAGTATTTTCATTTTATTATTGCTATAGGCTGACATACATAATTTACTTTCTCACTTATATTATATTCTTTCAATATTACCCATAAGATTTCATGTCCAATTGTATCAAATGCCTTATTAAGGTCTTCTATCATGATTTTTGCTTCTTCTTTTCTGTTCAAAATATCATCCACAATTTCTCTATCATTACTAATTCTTGGCAACCCTTTCACTTTGTACTATATATGCTATCTTCCATAATATTTCCATTGTAGTTTCAAATCTCTTTTGTACTACTTTTGTATTTAATGCTATAGGTCCTCAGTTTTTTAATTGCCTTCTGTCTTCCTTCTTACATATGAATTTAAGTATTCCACTACATCATTTTTATAGCTAAAACCTTAATTTAACCATTCATTCAAAATCTTTATTTTTTTCAATCTCTTAAATTTTCATACATTTCATACCCTATTCCATCTGTTCCTGCAGCCTAATCTATATTTATTTATCCTAATACTTTATCTAGATAATTTAAAGAAATCTCCGTTTCCAGCTCTTTATTCTCATTTTCTGTTAACTTTTTTAGTCTCCATGTTTTTCACTACTTTATTTTTTCTTTGAACATTTCTTGTATGTATTATACTACACTATTCATAATCTTTTTCTGAGTTCTTTTTATTTCTCCTTTTACATTTTTTTATTTCAGTCATTAAACTAACATCTTCATTTACTAATCTGCTTAAGTAACTTGATACTTCTCTTTTTCTTAGTAAAAATATCTTTCCTTGTATAACAGTTCTTGCATTTTCTTGATTTCATTCATATAATTCTTTTTCTTTGTCAAACTACTTTCTATCATCATATTATCACTGTAAGAAACATTTTTATTTTTTACGTAAATATCATCCACCATTCAGCTCAAATGTTCTCACTGCAATATGATCTTTCCGTAACTGTATTACTAATATATTTCCTTCTTCATTCCATGCTTTCTCATTTATGTTTTTATTCCTTTGTTTATTTTTATACATTCCTTGTTTTCTTTTATTGCTAGCCATATTTAAGATGATGAGAAAATCCAGTTTCAACTACCTCCACTTCTCCTATAACTAAACCTTCTGATACTATAAAATAATCTATTTCAGTTCCATAAATACCACTTTTGTAAGTCCATGAATTTTTGCTCCAAGGTATTTAATGTACCACATCTTAAAACTTCTCAATTTTTTCTTAGATGCTTGCCTCTTAAATCACAAATAATGTTTCCTGTTACTATAATATTCATATTTAGCACTATATAATCTAAAATCTGTTGCAATAAGCTTTGCCTTTCTTTATAATTAGTATAAATATGTAGTGTCATAATTATATAGACTTGTTTTTTACATTTTAAATCTACAATTGTTAATTTTCCCGCTTTTGCTAAAGTTATATCTAATATATTTACTGTATTTCTGCAGAATACAGCTATTCCAGAAAATCTCTCATTTCCCAAATTCCAGATTAGCTTTCCTTCCCATAGTTTCTCTGTAATCCTTCTTCAAAAAATCTTGTGATTTCTAATCTACTTACATCTATAACACATGTATTACACTACTCCAAAATTCCTATTCTTCTTTTATATTCTTAATATTAGTCACCTTTATGGAAAGCACTGTAAAAAGCTCATTGTTCATTTTCCCTTAGATTCATGGTTTCATAAATTCATAGCTAATTACTATGCTAGCTTTCTTAATAGGCCATTCTAAACCCAACCAATTTCATTCCCAAAGGTGAGAATCAAAATCTGTACTTGTGAGTCAAACACCTTAACCATTATACCAAACCCCAAACTTTAGTTGTGTATATTTTTTCTTTTGTACTTATCCCTTGAAGTTTTCTTTTTCTGTCTTTTACCCTTTTGCCAACAGAATTTTTTCTTTTACCACCTCCCAATTTATGTCTTCTTTATCACTTATTTCGGAACCTAATTCTATGTCCTCATTAATAATTTTCCTTCTATCTCTACTACTTTTAAAATTTCTTCTCTTCATTCATTTTCTTCTCTTTTTTATTTTTCCTTACTCTTATTTTCATTTTTGCACTCCATTCATAAATGTCCAATTTTGTTACATTTACAACATTTCAATTCACATTTTTGTATCATGTCCAATTTTTCTACAAATATAACATTTTCTTTTGTCACAGTCACTTATCAAATGCCTTTCTTTTCCACAAAAAAATGTATTTTGTGTAGTCCCCAGTATTTTACAACATCCCTATTTCCCTCCACATTTATCTTGCTTGGTATATGTATAGTGGTTTTCTCTTTCTATTTTAACACAGTATTACAATCCCATCTTGCCAGTCCATAAACCCCTTTTGTCACAAACTTTTGCAATACCCAGTACTTCTTTACATAAAGATTTCAAGTGTCCTTTCAAAGTCTGTCTTTCTATCTCTGCTCAAAATTGAACATGAATCTTTTTTGTTAAACTGTTAAATGCTTTTATCACATCAAGATTCCATGGGTTACAGTTTTTATTTTTTTCATATTCTCCAAGAAAATTTTCGATTAAAAAACCAGTCTCAAATATAATGTAACAAAATGTCTCTTTGCTAATAAGAATAAATGCTCTTACCTCATGTTCTTTTACACCCAAAGGAGCTATTGAATTGTCCTACACTATGTATCTGTCCATTTCTTTGAATTCTTTACTTTGAATCTTTACCACGTACTTCCATTTTTCATTTTCTTCTGCCTTCTTTTACTTTCTCTTCATATGTTTTCTTTTCCATCTCACCACTATTCTTCTAAATTGTTTCTGCATCCTCTTTTTGCATTTTCTCCTTAATGCCCCCCCCCCCCAGGAAACATAACCTTCATTTTCTGGCTCATTCTGCACCACTAAATCATTCCGCCACCCTCCTGACTGGAGTTTTGTAATTATACATCCATCATTTGTTGACTCATCTCCATCATACATGTCTTGATACTTGCTTTCTCCTTCATTTATTTCACCATTCCATCATCTCTTTCTTTTTCCTTCTGCCTTCCTGTTTCTCCAGGCTGCCTCTGTACCTGGAACAGAAACAGGAAGTGCTCCTCCAAAATGGGTCCCACTCACATAATGATGATTTTTTTTAATATATAGATTACATATTATCTACATATTTACATTATTTACATCTATTTACAAATCTCCATACATTAAACTTCAATTTAAGCATTTCCTCCCACTCTTTTATCCATAACTAAAACATTATTTTCTCCAAAATCTTTGTCAAAGTTCATTTGCTATTGTATTTAATTTTCATTTAGTCTCTTGTTACATATACTCCATGAAACATAAAATATTATTCTGTCCATTTTCTTCACTTCTTCCTGTTTTTATGCACCATAATAACCAAATTCTATTATGTCCATATTTATTTGCTCAAGTTTTAACAAACTTTCACCCTATTATGTTTACATATTTCTTTCCACAAATTAACTATTTTACATTTCAACAATACATGCTCAGTAGTCTCAAACTCTCTACATTTATTACATATCCTATCTTGCTTTTTTTTTTTTGTATGGCATATTTGCCTTAACCGGCAATTTTCTAATAGACAATCTCCATAAAAATCATTACATTATTTAATCTTTTTATAGATATTATATCTCATCATTATGGCTTTTTCTTATCTATTTCTAAATTTTTCCATGGATCAATGCAATAAAATGCTTTCCTAATGCTTTAAGTACCATTCCTTTCTATTTTTCTCACATATATATTTTTTCCATAACATAATTTTGTTTTAATACTTTCATTTCTTCATTCACAATGCTTTTACTTCTTTTTTTAACTTCCATTCCTTCCCAAAGCTCTTTATATTTATAATATAGTAGCATTTCTATCAAGTTTTTGTTTTGCTTCATAATTCCTTTTAATACCTTATGCAAAAGATGCTGCATGTACTATTAAACCCAAGCCTCCTTGCTCTTCTTTCATATATTGAATCTCTCTCTTGACTGGATTCAGTCTAGAGCTCCATATAAAAGAAAATACAGTCATAGTTAGTTCCTTTTCATGCTTAACAGGAATCATATAGATGTTAGCAACATAAGCAATTTTTCCTATTACCATGGTGTTCAATATGTGTGCGTTTTCTTATATGAAAATCTATATGATTTCCAAAAATTAGTCATATCATTTACGTCTTTGAGTACATTATCCCATTGTTGTTGTCTGCATTCATTCCTTCCAAATATTATTCCCAATATCTCTATATATTTTTCATTGAACTCAATACTTCTTTTCATGCCTTCAAAACCAAATTCTTTTTCTCTTTATTTATAGTTATACTATTTTTTAATTTATACTTAATTTTTTCATTTACTTTTTTTCATCCATACTTTATTTTTAACAATTAATAAAATATCATCCCCATAATTATACATTATTGGCAATTGTACTTCCTTCATCATTTTGTATCCACCGCTACTTGACGTTTTATTAATATCTTTCACTATTACATTCATAACTAATGAAAAAATATTCCACATTCTATTTTTATTTCTTCCCCGATCCAGCCATTTACATTTACTTTCACATAGTTTCTTTCATAAATAGATTTTATTACTTGTAATATTTTTTTTGCTTGATCTAACTTTTTCATCTGAGGTGTTTTAAAATCTATATGCAGATGATCTGAAATTGGGTAAACTGATTACATGTGGTACAGATAAGGCTTGTCTGCAAAATAACTTGACTAAATTGACCATTTGGGCACAGGAGAATAGTATGCTGATAAACCTTTTGAACTATATCAATGTAAAATTGTTACTTAGCTTCTTTTTAATGCAACTTTAACTTTATGCATGTATCCCAACATATGTGAATCGTTTTGCTATAGCTGGTATTATATCAATATTGTTTAAAATTGTACTTGTTTAAAATGTATTACTGGAGCTTCTCTCCTCGGGTCTCCACTGAAAATGGGCCACAAGTCCAGTTGGACAAACCCGGTTAACAAATGTCAATAAATAAATAAATATAAATAAACACATCAAAAACTACGACTATGAGATACACCAAAAGATGAATATTTAACACAGCACACAATGATTAAAACTGTAGACTCATTTAAGGACCTGGGTATATGGGTACATTCAAATATGATTTTTTCTAACCATGTCAACCAATTGGTTAATGATAGTTATAGAACAATAGGTTGTACAAAAATATTTACAAAGTCTAGGAAATCAAAAGTAATGAAGTAATTGTTTGTTAGCTACATTAGACCCAAACTTGAGTATGGAATAACAATATGGAAACCCTATAAGAAAACAAGCAAGAGTAGACTGGAAAGAGTACAGCAGAAATATACCAAGGGCATCCATGAATGTGAAAATTTAAGTTATTACGAAAGACTAAAATATCTGAACTTGTACAGAGTATCTTACAGATATCTAAGAGGAGATCTTATTCAGGTATGTAGGGCATTTAGAGACAACTACCTCTGGGGATGTTTGGGGCTATGAAAAAGTACTAGAGAATCATCAGACAACCTATGCAGAAGATTCTATAAGAATGAGAAGTGTACTAATTGGTTATCTGACAGACTAGCTGATGCATGGAACAGACTACCAAATTACATTAAAGTAAGTACTAGTTTAGATATATTTAAGAACAGCCTGGACACTTATTATGGGGGCAAGTGTTTTGGTATATTGGCAAGCTAGAAGGGCATTAATGCCCGTGCTTGAAATATTTGTATGTATGTATGTAAGTATGTACATTATATGCCCGCAAAATTCCCCATAATGGTTTATACTGAATATTATCATAAGCCTTACTTATATCCCCTATCATAACCTTTGCTTCTACATTTTTATTTATGATATCATCAACTATTTCTCTTATTGTCCATAATAACTCTTTGACTTCCTTTTCCTTTTCTTCCAAATGCATTTGGTCATATATTTTATCCATTTGTATAACCTTTTTGTTACTATTCTCATAAAAAAATTATAATCCTTATTATTCAATATTATAGGTCTCCTAGTTCCACTATGGTTACATGTAATATTTTAATACTTTCTTGACATAATATACATACGCCTGGGCACTTTTCTTTCCCCATGTTCCAAACTACCACACCATTCCAACATTTTTCAGTTTGTGTTCTTTCTTCCTCTGTTAATAATCTCATATATTCTAAAACAATAATATCTGCATCTATCTCAGCACACCATTGTAATATACCTATTCTTCTCTTAATATTTTTTCATGCTGTTCACATTTAAAGCTATTTTCAGCTTTTATGAACAGCTAGTATAATAAAATGTTTCCTTTCTTACATTACATTTCTAAGCATTATATTTTTTAATTTTCTTTTCCTTTCTTTAACTCTTTTCCCTATCAAATTCTTTTTATTTCTTACTGTGCTCTAATTGTCTTCTTTCTCACTTGTCTCCTCTGCTACTTTTTCCTTGTTGCTTTCTTTAACTTCATGTATAAGCAATTTATCGCTCACATCTTTTTGTACATTTTCTTGTATAACACATTTTTCTCTTTCTGCTGTATAACTTCATTTTCATTTTCTTGCACATTCATTTCATATTCTAGTCATGAAGGACCAGTGTTGCCACATTTTTTGCACTTTAAATCACATTGTTTTGTATTATGTCCTGTTTTACCATATAAATAACAATTTAATCAATGAATGTGATAAAAAAGATGTTATTTATATGGTATTTTTCCCACAAAAATAACAAGTCTTTGGTTGAGCCCTGTATTTCACAAAACACCTGTTACCATGACATTAATAATACTAGGTACATGCATAACATTATCATTTTCCATTTTCAGTATTACTCCACATTCCCATCCCCAGTCCATAGTCCTCTTTCATCATATACTTTTGTAGTGTCCATTACTTCTCTACAAATAGTTAACAAATGATATTTTTAGTTCTATTGCTTCAACTTCAGTTCTAAACTGGATCATTATTCTTTTTTGTTTGTCTGTAAAAAGCTTGCACCACATATTCTGACCATGGATAAATATTTTTTATTTTGTTCATATGCACCCAAAACATTTTCCATGGCCTGCCCAGTCTTAAATATCAAGTTACAAAAAGTCTCTTTATTAATTAAAATAAATGCTCTTACCTCTTTTGCTTTGACACCCAGAGGTGCTATGACAGAGTCCAAAACCTCATACCTATCCAACATTCTTCTTTTCTACTGCTCACATGTACTGTATACTGTATGCTCCTTCAACAGTTTGTGCATAAGTTTTTGTCTCTGGAACTTTTTCTGGCATAGTCTGTTGTTCTCCTTTTCTTCAATTGCTGCTCCACTTTCTGGCTCACTTTGGCTTACCATTTCTTCCAACTAATCATCTTGCAACCCCCCCCCACCATTGGAGGGTTATAATTATGCATTTTTTCAAGGTAACTGACTCTCCTTCAAACAATCTCCTCTTAATCCATCTCAGTTACAGCTACAATCTCCTTTTCCTCCAATGTCACTGGTTTTTCTGCACCTACATCATCATAAACAACTTCTGGTAGTGATTCTACCATTTCAACTACATTTTCAACAACTTTCACTCCATTTTCAGCAAAAGCTGAATTAGCCATGTTTTCTCCCTGTTCTTCCTGGCTGCCTCTGCACCTGGACAGGAAACAGGCAGTCAGGATGTCTAACACACAAAGCCTTCCCCTGGCTACCAAGACTACGGGAAGTTCCCCAGTGTCCTGGCAAATTTCCTTTAGTCATTTATGAATACTACCCTGGGTATCCTCTGAAAAGAAGAGATTGGCTTAGTGGATTAACCTGGTCAACAATGTATAAATAAATAAATAAATAAATAAGTTATGGTTGCCACTATAGATCAGTTATTTCATTATAACTTTCTAATCTGACTATTTTAATGCAGCAGCATCTTTAAGTGGGCATGGTAATTATACCTCAGTGGAAGTTGTACTGTAAAGTGATCTTGGATTTTTTTCCAGAACCCATTTCAACCTTCATTTATATGAGTCTTGATAGACATAAGGGAATCATTTTTTAAACTTCCATGTAAATAAAATGACAGAATTAGAAGTCACATGACTCTTACATAGCTCCTGAAACCGGTCATCATTTTCATTTTTTTTTTTTGCTTGGATTCTTCTGATTTGTGATTTCTGTTCTCATTGCAGCTCTTACCTCCTTATACCTTGTTCTAAATGATCAGTCCAAGTGCTTTCATATTCTGTCCCACATTCTTCCTGAGGTGTCAGAACATTCATTGTAATACAACTGACCACTCTTGCTTCTACTTCAAAGAAGTTTAACAGATAGTTAAATTTGTTATTCAAAAGTGTCTGAAGTGGGAAGATGTATGTTTTGTCTTTAACATTGGCAAATGTGTTGTATTTGTTTAAAAATATATTCCTTACATTGCAGCATAGAACAAAGTAAATCTGACTTTCTGCTCTTGAATTAGGGTTAATAATACTTTCTTTTTCTTTCCACTGAGGCACAAATGTCTTTGTGCATGACATTTTCCCATCTCTATTGTATTGATAGCTATACCCTTGACTTCTTACACTTCATCCAACTATAATCTTTAAGCATGACAGATTAGTAGTTTTTCTACGTTGTAAACATTGCCAAGGTTTGTAAATTATGACATTCACTGTTTTTCTTAGAAAAATGGTCTCTCATTTTTGACAATGGATTACATGTGAGTTGTTACCATGTATCACATATTCTGTACTTCATTGGTATAGTGTTTTGGTGGGGGTGGGTTCTACATGTCTTATGTGCCCCACTAGCTAGCTACTGTGCCCCAGTTATTCACCAGCCAGACAAGGAATATAGAGCTACAAACAGACAACACCACTTAAACTGTGGTTCTAAATCTGTGCAACTCATGTTAAAAAACACAGTAGCAAAGCTAACAGTAAAATTATATTTATAAATATAGTTGGACCCACAACAGTTAGACAGAAGGGTTTATATCATAACCCCAAAAGCTGATAAGTTCGAAGCACAAAACTTCGAACTTCAAACCTCAAAGTGCAAAAACGTTGAACTGTAGAATGGAGATCGCCATAGAGTGTGGGAAGATTTCCCTTTACTGCACTGTAGTGCAACCTCAGAGTTGCTATATTAAAGTAGCAGGAGGTGTGGGGGGTGCAGGGGGGCTTGCCCCCCTGCATAGAGCATTTTTTGTTAATTTTGGGTATTTAGTATTTTTTTTTGTGGATTCGATTTTGTAAGCTTTCAAGGTTTGCAGTTCGAAGTTTTGTGCTTTGGACTTGTCAGCTTTCGATTATATGACATAGACCCAGACAGAAGGATCCCTGGTATGAATACCTGTAAAGCTCATACCAAAGTTCTTCATAGTCAAAAAGTACAACCCTGTACAGCAGACAATTTATTCAAATGGGCAACACAATTTTAAAATTATTTTCAACAAATGGCTAGAACTCTCTAATATCTTAATAGTGTGAGCTCAATGTTTTATCATACCACCTATGGACCACTATCACTTGAACTGTAAACTGAATTTACTCAAAATCCAACACAAGATTTATGAAAATAACCATGAGATGATATTTATAAATTATATTACACAACAGAACACAACAGCTTGAGAAAAGGGTTGATAAAATGACTACCATGAAAATACAAAAAGTACACGTAGTTAAGAAGTTATAACTCTGCCCAATTGTCATAGATTAGTACTAGGCTAGCTGCCCTTTTCAAGCCTAGCCAACTACCACATGTGAGAATCAAAGCCTGCACTTTCTGTTTGTAAGGTAAACACCGTAATCATTATGCCATCCTCCCAACCTTGACAAATAAAATGTTGGATAAACTGTTTTATCTTAAAATACAGCATAACACACAACTATTAAATATAAACTACTAAACATAAAATTCAAACTGGAAAAATACAAGCATCCATTTTATAAGTGCAATAATTCACTTTTAGAGAGCATGGGACAGATATTACTGCTCACCTAAGGATTCAAGGCATTCATTCTTTGAGTTTGTACCTCAAAACATCCCTGGCCATACAGTAATATATGTCCCCTACCACTCTTTTGTTCTTTATTGCATAAGTATATGGTTTCTTAATTCTCTGTTTATATAACGGTAATATTTTTTCTCATCACAACAAACAGAACTTACTGCAAAGTTATACTTCTTATAGGTTCATTGGTACTTAATATGCTATTTATCTGTGAAAACCTTTAGAAGCCTAGTCCTGTATTCCCAAGAAGTTTTTAGCCTTGACATTTAAAGTACAAATTATCCAGAGGCAGGCAGAATATTTGCATGTTATTCCTATCCGTAATGGACAAGGGTATTAAACTAGCAGTGAATTTGCAGTTTCCCATCCATTTATCCACATCATGCTTGAATAGAGTAAAAGAAGTACTTTGCTTTATGTGTAGAGAAAGACAATACAAAAAAGTGGAATTCTGTGTAATATATATCTATCCCTCCAGCATCTTCTATTTATTTTGCAGAAGAGCTTAAGCTCTCTTGAGTGAGTGGGTTATTCTGCAACCACTGGATTTCTGGATGTGTAGTAGGTAAGAGAGGATAGGATCTTTTGAGGCTTTGTACTCAAGGGAGAGATCACCCTTTAGTAGTCTGAATGATACTGAGAAGGAAAAGGATTTGAGATAGTCAGTGTACTTTTTATGATTTAGGCCGTTGTGAAAGCACTGTGATCATTTAAGTTGTGTTAAGTATTTGGACAGGACATTATACTCAATGATCAAGCAAATAAGTGCCAAATATGATGTAATGATCACATCCCTGGACCTACACACCATACCCTTACTAATAAGCAGTATGCAATGATAAAAGACTTACTTACATAGTAGATACAAGGTTATCGAAGGACAGTTTACTGGTCGCATATGTTCCCAGGATTATAATTATTGAATCAATTTTCAGAGGCATAGTGCCAATGTCATAGCTACAGGGAACATCATGCTTGACAAAGGAGACTATTATACATTTTTTGTCATTTGTTTTAGTCTATGGTTATGACACCAGTAATTTATTTAGGAAAGGCCCTTTTGGAAGAATTTGGTGTTCTCTGGCTAGTTAATAATTATACCAAGGCTGCACTCTTATTCAGCCACAAACCATTTACATTAGCTTTAATCTCCGACAACTGACAAAGAGGAGTAGCTCAAAGACTGAATCCTGGGATACACCACTAGTCACAAGTCTTTTGGAGGAGGTAGAGCCACCTATCCTAATTTCCTGGATTCTGTTTGTGGGCTAATTTACTATCCAACAAGTTACGCAGGGATTAACATTTACCTGGGAGGGTTTGTCAACAATACCTGGTATGGCATGGTGCTGAATGCCTTTGTGAGGTATAGATGTGGGGGGGGGTGCTAATTTTTCCTCATCCATTGCTTCTGTAAACTTCTCAAAGAAGCCTACCAGGTTAAGTGGGCAGGATTTGCCCGTGACAAAACTGAAATGGCTTGGATCAAGTGTTTCTAAGTTACCAATGTCCTTAATTATTAATTCCATAATGATCCTCTTCATAAACCTACTGGTCAGAATTATGTGTCTAGAATTACTTGGGTCCATTGATATCCTACCTGTGTAAATGGAGATAACTGTTGCTGTCTTCCATTCATCCAGTGCAAAGCCTGTTTGGTCACTGATGTTGAATAGCTTCTGAAGGGGGATTGACAGGTCCTGTTTCAGGCTGGTCAGTAGGCAGCTTGGTATGTTATACAGATCCATAAAGGCCAAGGTGTACTTGGTCTTAGAAAGTGCTTTAAGGACTTGTTCTTGGGATCTGGGAATGTAGGAGATGAGAGGAGATTAAGTTAGAAATAATTTAGCTGCTACTAGACTGACTATGCCCTCTGGGTCTGAGTATCTGATATAATTTACTATTAGCTCTGCATAGTGCCAAGATATTATTTATGAAGTTTCTAACACAGTCAAAGAAGGAACACATTCTTATTTGCATGGGTGGCAATGTTTACCTCATAGCTAACTCTGGTTAATTTGTCATGGACTAGAGTTCCTTGTTAAGTGCAGCAAGAGAATTCTGGCATCTTAACAGTTACATTTATTTTGCTTGCAATGATGTTTTTTTCTTTTACTGTAGAGCCTGTTTATATTTGGGTTCTACCATAGCAATTTAGTTTTGAATTTGGCATTGTATTTGCTTTGGAGGGGAACAGATGCATCTATGCAGCTATTCAAATGTGCATAAAGTTCAACAGTAAAAGATTCCACACATTCGGTGGGGTCATAAGGTTGGAGGAAGATTTTGAATTTACCCAGGTCATTGCTCAGTTTCTGTAGATTCCCCTTTGCAGGATACATCAAGCTTAAGTCTTACGATAAATGTGACTGATTTATGGTCTGACTATTAGAAGTTATACTCAGTATGTGGCAAGACAAAGTACTGCAAAGAAATGAAGCAAGGCAGAATCCAAAATCCAGAAAAAGCAACAGCAGGATAACTGAAGGAGTAAACTTCTTACAGCAAATTGCCAATAACTGACTCACTTCTTCCTTGTAAGATAATTATTGGAACAGTAGCCAAAGCATATCGACAAAAATTCATTTGAAGCATGCAATCATAAATAAGTGAAATATTGTAAATTCTTTATTGTACTAATGTTTTCTAACTGTTCACTGTGCTCATTAATCTTAGCTGTACTTTGACAGTGATCTAACAAATGTCAACGAAAACAGTCTTTTGTGAAGTCCAGTCCTCACAATTAGGCAAACAAATAAATAAATGGCCTCCCTACCCTTTTTGAGCTTAAACTGTATGAGATACAAACTGATCAAGTTCATCTTAGTAAAGTCAAGCTCCTGATTGCTGTTTTCCATAGGAATTCATTACTAGTGCAGTTTCCAAGTGTGCAATGATGGATACCATTTTGAGAGTTTTCTCCTTTATTCAGTTTATAGAACTGGTATATATACATTCAGAGAATGTGAGGGTACAAGCAAATGCTTTATTTATTTTTTTCTGGATGAGGTTGCAATCAGTTGTTTTCATCTGTTTGTAATGTTACCCAGATATAAATCAACAAGTCACAGGGGAAGTCAAACAAACATGCATTCTACAGTTCTTCAGAAATAAATCTTACACACACACACACACACACACACACACACTGACCATGTTATTCTGCTACTTCACAAAAGCCTCCACCGGGGTTCACCATATGGAGTGCTCACATAACCTCTCACCCACTCAGGATGGCCACACCCACCCCTCCCCTGCTGCTCTGTCAGTTGCCCATGCAATTAATTGGACCCATTTTGTCTGGGCAGTAGTCATGGCTTTATTCCTCTAAACCAGTGGACCTGCATCACAGCTTTTAACTTGAAACAGCATGAATCACTGTTGATACTTATTGCTATATAGCAGCTGTAATCTCCAGAAAAAAAAATGTCCAGGATTCTCCTCTTGAAAGAAAAATCAGGTCCGCAAAAAAAAAAAAAATCAGGCAGCAGCAAAGTCTGACTTTCTTCCTTCATCAGCAAGGTCTGGGAAATCTGATCACTGGTCATTCTTTATTTTTGAAGAAACCAAAACTAGACTAATACATTTCCTCACCTTTAATTACATTTAAAGCAGTCAGCCTGCCAACATGTTTAACTTACTGTTTCCATACAGAAGACAGCTGCAACTCCCCATCACCACGTAGAACAGCTCTCCTCAGCACCCTCCTGAACTTTGTTAACCTTAAAATAAAAAGAGTCTTTCACACAGTGCAGGAAGTTTGTTACTAGATTTGCTATTACCCCACTCCCTCACTTAACTATTTTAACTGCTCTCTCAGCTACAAACAAAAGAATGGTCAGGTGACATCCCCAAGGTGTAAATTTGTTAATTCTGCTGTGACACTTGGGATTATTCCAAGGAAATTGGTATCCAGTAAGCCGTGGAGTGACTATCATGCATCTAAATGAGAGGGAAGCACCTTAGTCTAATAGGTTGTCAATAGATTTTTGTATGTTGGTGAGACTGGAAATGAGGCGGTGTTAACATTTTTTTTTTCAGAAAGGGACAGAGCATGGGGATTTGCCAGTTTCAAGTAATGAAATGTTAGAAAGCATACACAAATGACCTTCCAAATTTTCACCCTATATTATTCATGGATCTTAATAAAATATACAACTATCTTCTTCATTACCTCCAAAAACAAATGGTTCTGCCACCAATTCCACTTAAAAACACTTGAAACTTGAAAACTTTAATAAAATATATGATGATAAGATAAAATGAAATAAACATACTGGCTCATAAACTGGATAAGCCCTTTCAGTATAATACCTTTTTCAAATCCTAAATGTTTGCCAGTGAAACTTCCTCTTAAATACATTCATTTCCTAGTGTTCACTCACTTAGATGCATTTGGTAACCACAGCAGCATACACACCCTTTTAATTATGTCATTTTGAGTGCTGAAGAGCTTTCCCTTTTAGTGCAGGTTTTAAAGGGACAAATGCATTCAGACCTGGTGACTGATCTGATTGCAAATTCATTATCCACTTCATCTCTTCAGTTTCTGTTCGGTTTACTAAATCCCCACCTCTTGGTGTTTCATGAAGCCTAGCTAGTGCCATGAACTGGAAAGAATGACTGTCATTTATACTAATATGCATATAAAGTGCATTGCTGGTAACTTTTTTTCTTATGTCAGATAAGTGCTTTAGGATACGTTCCTTGAGCATTTGATTAGTTTTCCCTATGTAGTATGCCTTGCAGTGACTGCATGTTGACACATAGATAATGTTCTTACTCCAACAGTTTGCAAATCCTTCAAACTTATAGTTCCTTTTAGTCAGGGGATGTATAAAAGTATTTGAGATGTTTATATGAGAGCATGCCTTGCAACTTCCGCATCTGAATGTACCAACTCTCCTGTTCATCTGAAAACTCCTGTCTTCAGAAATAGCTTCAGTTTCTGTTTTATAACATAATAGTCTTTTTAAGTTTTTCCTGTTCTTAAAAGAAAAGCGGGGTTGATCTCCAACAATTTCCCTAATTTTGTTGTCAGAAGTTAGCACTGGCCATTTTCTGATGGTATTACGAATAGCAAAATTGTCAGTACTATATGTCAACTGGCATTTTAGATTGGACTTTACCTCCTTTCGCTTGATCTTAACTATTTCACCTTGGTCGAAAAATAGGGTCTTCCCCTCCGAGAGCATAGTTCCAAGGTAGTTGCTTCACTGGTCTGTGTCTCTTTGACTTTGTATCCTCTCTTATTAAAGTCATTGATAAGTTTAATTTGCTCCTCCCTATAATCCTCATCCCTCGTGCAGAGCTTGGACACTCAAGTTAGTTGGTTAGTCACTATGTTATCAAGAACATGCCTGGGATGCATGCTAGTATTGTGTAGTAAATGAGTGTGCCATACAGGTTTCCTATACATTCTAGTATTGATGATTCCTGTGTCATCTAACATTAACTTAACATCCAAGAATTCTATCTCCGTACTAGAAGATGTCACTTCAAACTTCAAAAATGAAGTTGTGTTGGTCAAAAATTGTACAAAGTGTTCCAAGGAGGTTAAATCGCCATCCCTTATGAGAAAGACATCATCCACAAATCGATTATAGAAAACTATGTTTCTATTCCATTTGTTGTTAATATCCGATTTCCATAGCTCTTCCTATCTTGCCAGGACCAGATTGGCATAACTATTTGTGCATGGAGTTCCCATCGCTACCCCCGACTTCTGCCAGTAGTAAGTACTACCATACAGAAACACATTGTTATATAAGACCAATTCCAAGAGACTACATAGTAAATGGATATCATTGGTTGCTTTGTGCTTCACACTAAAGACTCTGAACGCTTCGATCCCCAAATCATTGGGTATGGATGTGAACAAACTCTTCACATCTATAGTTACCAATAATAAATTCCTACACGTATTCATCTGTTGCAGTTTCTTGTAAAGTCTACTTAAGAACTCAGCCGAGTCCTTGATCACTGCAGATCCATGAGGTAGCAATTTTTTAACTCCCCTTCTATAAAAATAGAAAGGGGTTCAGTTATCCATCCTTTTCCTGAAATGACTGGTTGCATCAGAGGGTCATGTAGATTCTTATGCACCTTAGGCATTCCATTGATGCTAGGAATAGTAGGATGACATACTTTAAAAAAATCAAACAGCTCTTTGCTTATCGATCTATTCATGAGCTTGTCATAAAGTGTGTCTTGTACACTATGTATAATGGTGTTCAATTCTCTTTTATCAATCATCCTGTAGGTGGCTATATCCGCTAGCATCTCCTTCATCTTGGTAATATAGAACGACATATTCATAGCTATAACTGCCCCTCTTTTGTCAACTAGTTTAATCATGATGTCCTTCATATTCTGTAGTTCAAATAGTGCTCTCGTCTCATTTAGAGTTAAGTTGTGGAAATGTTTACTTCCCTTTTGCTGTCTATATTCAGCCACTTTATTTTCACATAATCGCACAAAGGCATCTACAGCCGAATGACATACAGGGACAAACGTATTTGGTTTCCTATATCCAATTCTAGTTTGAAATTCCTCATTGTTTGTATTGCCAAAGAGATGCCTTAAAGTCACATTCCTCTCAAAATATTTTAGATCTAGAATAAATTCACTCATTGGTGAATGCAAGGAGGGTATGAAACTCATTCCTTTCTCTAATAGTCAAATCTGATCTCTTGTTAATACAATACTCGATATATTAAATACAAGGGAATCATTTATTCCTGAAACCTCCATTTCTTCCTCTCCCTGCTCTGGGGTTGTACTCCCCTTACTCACTTCTTCTTTTTTTGCTTCTTCATTACCTCTCAGTTCTCTCTTTTTAAAATACAAATACCTAGTGATTTTTGTAAGGTTGATTGTTTTGAAAGAAATAAAATGCTACCCTTAGGAATACTTATATGAAAAATCAACATTCTTGAAAATTAGCTATGGCTTCTGAGGACTCAAGAATATCCAATACAAAGGTTTCAAATTCTTCCAAAAAATGCACATTTGATATATAAGGCAACACCGCCATTACTAGGAATATACATGTTCAAACATTTAAAACATACTGCTGTGTATCTTTGTTATACTACACACTTTGTAAGTTCATTTTTCTAGAAATATCCATAAGATCCTGGTTTAGATATTTCTCATGTTAATGTCAAAAATCACATACTAACATCCTCTCATTCTTTAACCATCTCCCCTTAATGGTTTTATAATAACTCACAAAATCTCTAAAATATTTAAATCAACAGACACCAATTGTTAGAGATGTCTGAAGACTATATTTGGAATATGACCCTATATATTTTATGAGCATTTAACCATCTCTAGATTTATAGGTTCATAGATAAATATTAGGCTAACTGCTCTGAGGGGCCATTTTGGGCCTAGCCAATAAAGTGGGCCAGAATTAAACCCTGTACATTGTGTTGATGAGGAGAGCACATTGACCATTATGCCAAACCCATCTTCCATTCAAACATATAATTCAAATGTTATAATGTTATGGAATGATCAGATAGTGAAAACCTGTTTGTAAAGAGTCAGATGAGCATTTTGCCAAGGCATCATTTAGTATACCATAGGAGGTCATTTTTCATAGCAGCATACCATAACTGAGCAGTGTAGTGAGGTGGAGGAACTGTGAGGATATGAAGTAAGGGCCAGTGTAACTGAAAGGGTATGCAACACAATCTCATACACATATGACAATGAATTCTGTGAAGGAGTCATATGTGAATGCAGTCTGATGCACATTTTGCCAAATGCACTATGCATGCAAAACAATCTGATACTATAGCTGCATCATTAAAAAAAATTATGGAAGACAGTATGAACATGAATATAAGAAAATGAGCAGCTAAAGAAATAGAAGCAACCAGTTCAAGTGTAACAGGACCACATGGACTATACCATGAATAGATATATGTGGGTATTGACAGTTAGCCATACAACTGACAATGTCAAATGTGTGGCACTTAGAATTGTCACACACCAACTACAGCAATATCAGTCATACTGGTTACAGCTGCAGCTAGGTTTGCCTCTTCTGACAATTTAATACTTAATGCAAGTATTATCATGCTCCAGCAACAACTAAGGCAGCAATCTATCACTCTAAAGTCTTATAATGATATAAAACATTATAAGTAAGCTCCTATTACTGTCACTTCAGGTAGTTACACGTAGACAACACAAGCCCACATTCATTACCTGTAGAGGATGACTGCATCCTGAGCAACAAAGAAACGGGAAAGGAAAGGAAGTTTACTTTTCACTGATGAGCCATCTGGAAAGGGAGCGAGGAAATTCTTTATAAAAATAGACATTTCTAGAGTGGCTTGAGCTTTATGCAGAAAATAGGAATTCTTAAATGTAGTCTAAAAGCAACATAAGATAAATAACATATTTACAATTCTAAAACATTACTAACTTCAAACCATTATATAACTATTTACATTGGTGTCTATGCAAATAACATTGAAATTCTATATTATATAAAGTTAGAAACATAAGATGATATATCTTCTTCGATCTTTAGGAATATTTCCAGTACTTTCATCCAACAGTAATAGTAAGAAGTAGATCTTTTAGTTCTGTTCTTCACTGTTAATATTTCCATGTGAGCAACTGTTGTTAAATTCTCAAATTCCTTGAACGTAGGAGAAGCCTCATTTTTCCAGTGTATAGTTATGATTTTGTGTGAAATTGCCAATAGTGACCATAGGATTTTGGTGTCTTTTTTTTTATACACAGTTTGGAATAGGAGAGTTGAATAAAATTAAAGACTTTGCTAATTGAAAATTATCATTATAAACTGAAACAAATAGTTAATGGATTTCCAGTACATATTGAGACATATACATTCATAAAAAACATGCTGCCAATCTGCTTTTATCTTGGTATGGCATCTCCAACATTGATCTTCAATAGAATACATTTTGGCTAATCTATGTGGTGTATAGAAACGTCTGTGTAGATATCTCCAAGTGAATAATTGCCAGTATTTTGATAATGTAGAACATTTGGAAGGTTTTAGAATATTGCTTTTTTTCATCTTCAACTGGAGGATGGTTATTTATTAAAGTATAATAATCCCAGTATGATTTTTCATGATAGTTTTTTGTTTTTTTAACAATTTTATAGATATTAGACAAATAACCTGTACCCTGATAAGGCTGTTTTGTGATAAGAATAAGGTATTCAATGAGTTTTGGAGCTTCATGTCAAACTGAAGGTTGCATTTGTTCTATTTTATTTATAAGAAAATGCCTTGGATTTTGTAAAAGCAACCAATTGTCTTTATTTATATTATAGTTATAAATTATCTGGTCATTTGTTAGAATTTTCCCTTTCTCTATAAGTTGATGCCAAAAGAGTAATGTTTCTTCTTTAAGTGTATTTATTTTAGATATTTGGAATGTATCTAGAATATTTGGTGTAAAAGCTATAGGGAAAATAAGAAAAATCCAAGAATTAATATTTGGTATTTTTTTTATATATGTTTTGAACACTGAAAGTGTAGAGCTTATATAGTTTGATGGTAATTTATTAATATTATTCCTTTTCCCTAAAAAATAATCTTTTAACATCCATATAAGGGGTGATTATATTACTGTTAATTTGTCTTGCATGTGATTATACTTGATTTCTATGTAAATCTGCTCATGGGCTTGTTTCCATATAGGTGTGTATGAATTATTTAACCATAGTGTTATGTTTTTAATAACAGATGACGTAATATATAAATCAATATCTGGTAAATTAATTCCACCATCTTCCCAATCTGGTAAATGTTTATTTAAGGCTATACAGGGTTTATTTGGAAACCATAGAAAATTTAAAATTAGTTTATTGTATCTTTGAATGATATATTTGGGAGGTGGCAATGAAAAATGTTGTATTAAGTATAATATTTTGGGAAATATTATTATTTTAATAAGATATAATCTGTCTGCTGTTGAAAAGATATATTTATTCCAGTAACCAATTGTTTGTTCTATTTTGTCTAGTATTTTATTATAGTTAAATATTAGAGAATCTGTTAATTCATTGAGTAGATTTATTCCCAGATATAATAATTTACTTTCTGTTACTATATATTTGGAAAATCTTTTGTTTACATTATTTTTTTTTTACAATTACAGGGCATAATTTTAGTTTTGTTTTCATTAAATTTTAAGCCTGAAATATTTTGAAATTTATTCATGGAGTTAAACAGAGCATTCAAAGACTCATTTGCATCTGAGAGAGTTAATAGTATGTCATCAGCAAAGAGTTGGATTTAAAGGTTTAACATTTTATTAATACAAATGCCCTTTATGTTATTGTTTGATCTGAGTTGATTTGCAAAGGGTTCTATGAGTAATGCAAATAACAATGGTGATAAAGGGCAACCTTGTTTAGCTCCCTTTTTGATTGTTATAGGGCCTGATCTATGCGATCCTAGTTTAACATATGCAGTAGATTTTTCATATAGTATTTGGATACGATTATTAAAATTAGAAGGAAAGTTATATTCTTTTAAAACTAGTGAAACAATGTTCCAGTTAACCGAATCAAAAGCTTTATTAATATTTAATGAGATTACATTTAAATCTAGGACTTTATGTTTGCTATAATCTATTAATTTTAGTATTCTTTTAATATTATCTGAAGTATTTCTTAATTTAATAAAACCTGTTTGATCTTTGTGAATTAAGAAAGGAAGAAAGTGTTAGATCCTAAATGCGTATATAGCCATAAACATCTTATAGTCTATATTGAGTAATGATATTGGCCTATATGAGGAACACTGCTTCTCATCTTTATCTGGTTTGATAATTGGGGATATCAATGAATATTTCCAAGAGGGTGGTATATTCAAATCTTTCTTGGCTATATCATATACTTTTAATAATAAGGATATGGCTTGATTGGGTATTAATTTATACATTTCTGGTAGCATATTGTCTGGGCCAGGTGCTTTATTTCATCTTGAGCTTTTTAATTTATGATTTTAATTCTGTCATATTGATTGGTTTGCTTATAATGTCTATTTGTTCTTGTGTTAATTTAATATGAATATTATTTTCTAAGTATTTTTTATATCCTTAGTAGGTGTATCTTGAGTGTTTATGGAATTATCAATGTTAAAGTGGAGTCTGAATGCTTCTTGTCGAAAGATTTTACTCTTCTAACATATTCTGGAAGAATCACACCAAGTTCTTGTAAGCAAGTAAAACAGCTTTATTTTTACATGCATGGAGATCTGCTACATGATAGTAATATGCCAGCAGTCTGGCTACTTGTACTTTAAGTTCTCCTTATATAGACCCTCCTGCACGTACATACACGTAGCACAGAGGACTTTCATTAAAATTGATAGTTTGATTACTTGTTTTTACCAGCCAGTACCACAGTTATTCTTGCACCATTAACTTTATCAGCAGTTTAAGATTAACTCCTGCATTCCTCAGTGATCAACATTTTCCAGAACATTTCAGTTTGCACGCAGTGAACATTTTTCTGCTCAACCCTTTAAATACAGAATACAAAATATGTTGACTTCAGTATTTTTCCACATTTCCCCCTTACAACATTTTGTATACTGTTTATTTTACACAATCCCAGATACGTTGTATACCTTCTCATAATCAGAGAAATATGCTTTTGTAGCATTGGCAGAGATAACCTTCGATATTATCATTTTGATACATGGTATGCAACAGCAGCCAAGCAGCAAAAATATGATTGCACCAACACATACAGCAATTAAAATGTTCATCAACACAGAACCCCAGTTTCCAAACAGATTTTGGAAAAAGTCAGTCAAGGGGTTTGGACCAGGTTTAGTCAGTTCAGAAACTTGTTGAATTATTTCAAGATGGCTCTGAATCGCGTGCTCGTTATCAGGAATGAGCGAGCAGCACTCCTCGTGTATCAGGCGCAAGTACCTCCTTTCGCCGCTAGGGTGAAATCGGCGCCATACGGTTCTGCAACACTACTGTTCTCATCGTCCGTCACCAATTCTAGCGCTGAAAATGTCGCATTACTCAGAGTCTCTAACAGTTTTGACAGTTTTCTCAGTTCCCAGATGGATTTTACTGTCCCATATGCTGGCAAAATACCAGCCCAAGCAATTACATCATCGCCTAGGTCCATATGTGAGAGACCTTAGCTGCTGGCGTGTGCCAAGTCATGGTGATAAATCCATGACGCATCAATGTTACCAACGGGATTAATAGGTTTATTAAGAGAACGTGCATTTCGTATTTTACCTTGAGGCAACGCATTTGCGTGCCTGATAGCTGGTATCAGATATCCCAAAAAACAACTTCCTGACCAGCCATATGGTAACCATTTATATGCTTTCCTACCACAAATAAAATAACAATCATTTGTTTTGATGGTAATATTGGTTGCAAATTCATAACTCCCATTTGGCTTTAGCCCCTTAAATAACAGGCCATATACATACAGCATTTTTTTCAACAAAACTAATATCATTTACATTGATGTCTTTTTTTATAGCTCCAAACTTAGTCTCACACTGCCCTTCTAGGGTACAATTATGAACTATTGTCAAATTACATTGGCTCAGCCCCACCTTAACTTTCCCAATCTTTTGAAAACACACTGTTCCATTTTGGCGCCCCAGAAGAGGCAGCGCCACTTTGTCTCCCAGTGGTACTTCTGTGGTTTCAAACAACAAACTATTCCAAGTATCATTTATTCCCAGAGGGGCTGTCCCTAACATTAAGCCACTGTGTACAGTAGGTATTGCAGTACATACCCAACAATTTGAGACATTCATTGAGGATGCATATGCATATTTAATCGCTTGATATGTATTAAAGTTTGGATGCCAGCTGGTGTGTTTGTCTCTTTTTGAATGGCTAGCTTCATTAAAAGACAGAAATGTCCAAAACAGAAATATTACAATCACAATAGTTATAAACAATAAAACATTGCAATAGAACCATTTTCTCTTATTCTCATTATTGTCCTTCATGATTGCTGCTGTCTGTTTGTTCCTCAGGGGAACTCAAGTCTTTATTTAACTTAAAATGTTTTATGATTTTGCAATGCGTTAGGTGGATCCATGAGGACCTTTCTTTAATCCGAACTGCCATTGGAGTTGCGATGACTTCCGTGATTTTGTCGTCTCTTGAACCTGAAAAACAATCATTCATTAAACAGCTGTTAGTATTGGTCAGCATTTTCCTCATGCTATCTCCTCACCCCCCTCATGTTCCGCAGGCAACAAGTTTTGCCACTGCGGGACGTAATAAGGTCTCCCATACAACAACTCAAATGGGGTGACTCCTTTTGAGGTGGGAGTTGTGCGCATGGAAAGGAGGGCTAGAGGTAGACAGGTAATCCAAGACTGATGTGTCTCGGCCATGAGTTTTCTCAACTTGACTTTTAGAATGCCGTTATGGCGTACCACCAAAGCCGCTGACTGTGGGTGGTAGGCACAATGGTGTTTCAATTCAATTTGGAAAACTGTAGACAGTTTCTGTATGATCTGATTGACAAAATGCGTGCCGTTGTCAGAGTAGATGTGTGTAGGAAGTCCAAAGTGCGGGACGATGTGATTGACCAAAATTTTAGCCACTGATTGAGCATCCGGATGTGTCACCGGAAAAGCCTCAACCCACTTAGTAAATGCATCTACTATTACTAACACAAACTTCTTTAGTTGTGCCGGGGTCAATTCGATGAAGTCCATACATATTGTATGAAAAGGATAGGGGGGTGTTGGAAATGATGCCGGAGCAACTCTGACCCCTCCCCCGTGGTATTTAGCACATACTATGCAGGACAGACAAAAACGTTTTGCATATGCAGTGAAACCCTTGGTCCAAAAGGTAAGGTGGATAATTCTAACCATAGCTGCAGGGCCCAGATGGGAAGGGCCATGCACAACTAGTGCTGCATATCTAAAAAGATTAGTAGGCAAAACATATTTATTATCCGGTCCCACATAGATTCCTTTGTTCTGCCTAACACCATACCTAGTCCAGCGTTGTTTTTCCTGTACTGTGCTAAGTTCCTGCATGACTTGTAAGGTTTGCAAATCAAATTTATCTGTTGGTTGTAATTCTGTAGGTGTGGTTTCAAGTGAAAAGGTACTGGACATAGCTGCCTCTTTGGCTGCTTTGTCTGCTAGGGCATTACCAAGTGATACGGGTCCTTAGCACGGGTATGAGCAGCGCATTTACAGATGGCCAAACCCGTGGCGTTGGACTTGTAGTAATTCAAGGATTAGGTCTTTGTGCATAATGTCTTTTCCCGAGGTTGTAACCATCCCCTATTTTTCCATTGCTGAGCAAACACATGCACCGTAGAAGGCATATTGACTATCCGTATAGATAGTGACATTCCTGTCCTCTGAAAGGAGACATGCCCTTGTCACAGCAATCAGTTCCGCTGCTTGAGCGGATAAGTTCCCGGGAGTGGTCTTGCCTCTATTATCTGAGTTGCAGTAGTAACTGCATACCCTACCTGCGTGGTGCCTGTTTCTGTTTTGCGTGCTGACCCATCTACAAACAGTGTCCAGTCCGCATGTAGTAAGGGTTGATCTTTAAGATCCGGTCTTGGTAGAACTTTAGAATGTATGAGATCTAAGCATACATGCGGAATACCGTCTTCAGCAACAGGTAGCAATGTCGCTGGATTTAAGGTAGTGCATCTCTCAATTGTCATGTGTGGCTGCGATAACAGCGTAGTCATACAAGATAAATGTCTGCTAGGTGACAAAAATGTTAACTTGTCCTGCAGAAGGATGACTGCTACAGAGTGCGGGACTTTTAACGTAAGATCATGGAACAATACCAACGTGGCAGGACGCTTGTACCGCCAAAGCGGCTGCAATTACTGCTTGCACACAGTGTGGTAATGCTCGTGCTACTGAGTCTAATTTGCTAGAGTAAAATGCCAATGGTCTTAACTTATCTCCATACATTTGCATTAAAACAGATGTCATAAATCCCTGCTTGCAATCTACAGTCTGTATAAAGGTCTTACTGTAATCTGAAACCCCAATGTTGCTGACCCAGCTATCAGTTGCTTGATCCTAGTAAATGCCTGTACTGCCTTGTCTGTCCAGTGCAGCAAATCTTTTGCCGCCATCGGTATTGCAAAAATTAAGTCTGATAGCGGTGCATTTCTTCATGTAGTTGGGAATCCAACTACGACAGAAGTTCGTAATGCCTAAAAAGGACATAATTTCTTTTTTTGTAGTTGGCATGGGGGCTTGTAAAATAGCATTCTTTTTGCTGTCATCTAATCGCCTGCCCTTCCCAGAGATAGTATAACCCAGGTAACGTACTTCTAATTTACAAAATTGTAACTTAGACTTATTTACCTTATGTCCTTCGTGTGCCAGAAAGTGTAGTAGTCGAATAGTCTCGGACTTACAGAGTTCTTCCGTAGTCGCCAGGAGGATATCATCCACGATACAGCAGTAGGTGGCACCCTTGGGCTGGTTGGAACTGAGCCAAATTGGTGGACATCTCTTGTGAGAAGATGGTGGGACTTTCGCAGTATCCCTCGGTAACCTGGTATAGGTATAACGCTTGCCCATAAACGTAAATGCAAACCAAAATCTACTATCTTCCTGCAAGGGAATAGAGAAAAGGCATTACTGATATCAATTACAGAAAAGTAGTTATCTGTTGGAAGGATATCGTTCAGCAGAATAGACGGATCCGGGACTATGGGGGCCCGAGGTACCACCGCGGCATTTATTGCCTGTAAGTCTTGTACCATCCTCCATGTCCCATCCGGTTTTTTTACTGGAAATAAGGGCGTATTACGGTGAGTCTGTGCACAGAATTAATACTCCAGCTTTCAAAAGTGCTGTGATTACCGTAAAATGCCCTCCTCTGCCTTTCTGCTCAAGGGATACTGCCGTTTATGAGGTCTAAATTCTGACTTGGGTGTAATCTTTACCTGTCCTGCCATTCTAATCAGTCCGATATCGTGCTGACCCTGCGACCATAATGAGTTTGGAATCATCTGCAATTGAGATTCTTCCATGGGGTAAGGAGACATAGTCATAATGTCCCAGGGATTGTATCGGTTTGTCTTCCCTGAGGTGCACGGTCGGTCTGGCTTGTGTAACCCAGTTAAGTTTTTGAACCTGAATGCCCTTACCTGCCAACTGTTCTGGTGTCCATCCTACCCATTCAGTTATTTTCTTACCCACGAGGTACCATGACATTCCTTTACCCTCCGTGACTGAAATATGTGGTTAATTCATTCTTATACAGCAGCTGCATATCCCTTGTAAGGCTACATGTGACTGCAGAATTACCTAGTGTGTCCCAAAAAGGCTATGCAATACTAGTTTGGTGACTTTAAAACTAAGAAATTTCTTTTCGTATTCTAAATCAGGTCCGCACATCTTCTGTAATACATTGTGCAATGTAATGGATCTGACACCTTCGGATTTGTTATGCGTATTTGCTTAATGCCAAATTTGTAAGAGCCGTCACTACACTCTGGGGCCTGTCTCTATCAAATCATTACTATACCAGTAATGTAGATCTCCTGCCCTCTAATAGCATTGCACTATTCAGTTCTATTCTCCTTGCCACCATCCCAGTGGAGGTTGGGACGGCTGCTATACCGAACACTTGCATTAAATCTCTTCATAGTAAATGTACTGGGCAGATTTCTGAAATTATTACTCGGAACCGTATGGTTTGGTTCGTCTCTGGGTCGGTAAACCACAGAGGTTTGGACAATGGCTCTTTGTAAATACGACCATTTGCTGCTTTTACAAGCACATATTCATCCGAGGTAACATCGGATGATATGGCAGTGCTTCTGACTAACGTTGAAGCCCTGAGTCACAAAGAAATTCTATGTCTCGCCTCAACTTGCAATGTGATCACTGGTTGGGATTCCAATTGCATAGTTGATGCTAGTGCTGTTAGATTTATCATTTGATATTTCTCATTTTCTGCCATTTCCTGTCCCCACCCATCGCCTTCACTTGTACCTACTTCCCCATTCTCACTTTCTTCTTCTTCCTCATACCTCCATCTACGTCTTTTTGACCGTCATATAGTCATGCGGTACCACCAGAAGCAACCATCGGTTTCTCGGTCCCCTGCAATCTCTGGAAATGTCCTTTCTTAAAACACTCCCCCTCTTTTGCCTACCCTCGAAATCCTCAGAATGACTTATGCCTCCCGTCCTCGTCCTCTTCCCCTGCCACGCCCTCTTCATGATTTGCGGAACCTTGAACTAACATTAAAGTTCCATCTTCACTAACTGTAAAAGTCTGGGCTTTTTATTTTTTTTTCCTTCAGGTATTTCTCAGCATGTCTAGCATAATCCATAAGGGGCTGTAGACGCTGTCCTGTGTGTGATCATATGCTTTTGTATAAAGTTACCAATGGCTGTCTTGCAGCCCTTTAGGAATGCATTTTTCAGTTGCTGTTCATAGGGCGAGTCATTTGCCTGATTTTCTGCCTTAATCAACCCACTATGAGCATCAAAACATTGTGTGAGACGATGTAGATAATTGTCTGGTTTCCCATCTGATTGAACGCATTGATTAATGCAAGTCCAATCTGCTTTGGGCTTCAATGTTCTTCTATTTTATCTAGGAGAGTCTTTATTCTGGTTCTACACACTTCGAGTTAACGGCAAGGCTCCCCTTCCTCTGGTAGCAGGGGTCCCAAGTTCAAATAAGGTGCCAATCAGGTCCTAGGATTTGCCTTATTACTTGTTCAAATTCTACAGCGTTTAATCTATAACTCATTCTCATGCCCCTACGTCTGTATGGAATTTACGATATCTACTTTTGGATGGGGAATCCCTCTACCGCTTTCGGATATCATCACGGGTCCACGGTCGGTAGATAATATGGTAGGACCTCGCCTTCTCGCCCACTTGAGGATTTGCCACTTCTATCAGTGGGTATTCCTCTCCTTCCTGATTTACCTTCTCCTTAATTTTCCAGTCCCTTCTCTCCTAATACTTCCGCTGTAAGTTAAGAGTGTTGGCAGGCTCTCTCTGTAATATAATACGCGTGGGGGGACACTCACAAGCCTGGTATTGCGGTGGGTCCTGGTCGGGGCACCTCAATAACCTGTGCAGGGTCTGGATACTGGATGGGAGGGCCGAGGGATTCTGGTGACTACGACTGACTATGGAAGTTTCATTATCTTCCTTTTGAACAAAGTACACATCTTTTCACTTGAATTACCACACCCTTTTTCAAATTTTGTTCCTTATGTCTTTTATTTGCTTCCTCCAGCCATTTCTGTGCCTGGGGAAACCCCACCTTCTTTTGATTCCTTGTCTTATTTCCTGCCTGTTTGCACAGTAATCTTACTAGATTTTGACATTCTGACTTATTTAAACATCCACTAAACCCATGTTCCTTTTCCATTTATCTAAATACTTTACATTCTTTGGGTGTAAATCAAACATAAACTTTTCATCTTCAGTTTTGTCGCCTTTGGCTAACTGGTTCCTGTTCCCATTTCTCTTACGAAACTATTCCTGTTCCTGAGATCTCTTGTATATGGAATTTATTCACATATACTCCTTATACTTTGAGAAAATTAAATTTCTCCCTTGACTAGTCCCTTAAAATTTAGACAAAAAATTCCAATCAGAAACAAAAAAAATAGCTTTTCTTTTTGCTTACCTTTGTGATTCCTCCGCCCTGTTTCGCTGCCACCTCACGGATTGAATCTGGAAAGAGTGACTGGCCTCTAATTTCAACCTGTTTCAGTTGGAGGTCTTTCATTCGAGGAGAGCCTGATCTCTCTCCACCTGCGCAGGTTTTCAGCCTCTCTTTGTTCGATTCGCGTGCAGGCCTAACGTTGCGCCAGTTATGTCGAAGATTTTACTCTTCTAACATATTCTGGAAGAATCACACCAAGTTCTTGTAAGCAAGTAAAACAGCTTTATTTTTACATGCATGGAGATCTGCTACATGATAGTAATATGCCAGCAGTCTGGCTACTTGTACTTTAAGTTCTCCTTATATAGACCCTCCTGCACGTACATACACGTAGCACAGAGGACTTTCATTAAAATTGATAGTTTGATTACTTGTTTTTACCAGCCAGTACCACAGTTATTCTTGCACCATTAACTTTATCAGCAGTTTAAGATTAACTCCTGCATTCCTCAGTGATCAACATTTTCCAGAACATTTCAGTTTGCACGCAGTGAACATTTTTCTGCTCAACCCTTTAAATACAGAATACAAAATATGTTGACTTCAGTATTTTTCCACACTTCTAAAATATCATTTAGTTCCGTAACTCTTTTGTTAGTATTAGGAATAAATATTTCTTTTATTTGCTTAGATTTAATTATTTTTTTTGTTCTACTACTTAAGTGTCTCAGGTGTGCTGAATTAGTAGAGTATGAGTTTATTTTTATCTTTTCTAAGTTAATTATAATCTTATGATGTAACAATTCTGTATACTTCTTATTGATTTGTGTAAGTTCTTGAACTTGGGTAGTATTACCCTTTTGTATTTCCAGTTTCAATTTATCTGCTTTGTTTTGTAAGTCTAGCATATCTTTATTCCATAACTTCCTTTTATTTATGTATCAGGATAATATTTTCCCATATGTAACTGCTTTTAATGAATCTCAGACATATATTTCTGAAATATCTTCTGTGTAATTTATTTCTAGAAAGTTTTTGATTGTTTCTTCATAAAATTCTTTGAAATCTGTCAATTTTGTGATATAGGAAGGTATCCTAGTAATGGGATTTGAATAAACTGGTGTAAGCTCTATCTCAAAGACTATGGCATTATGATCAGATAAGGGACAATTTATAATTTTGACTTTGTCAATTTTTGTTATTAGGTCATTGGCAACATATATTCTATCAATTCTAGAGTTAGTTTTATATCTATGAGAATAAAATGTGAAGATTAGTGAGTCTGGTTCTGCAAATTAATTTATATATTTTAAATACAATGTATCTATACATTTTGATAGTGCTTTAGAGATAGGTTGTTTTCTTCTTTTAGATTTAGAATCTGTATCTTTTTCATTCATTATACAGTTGAAGTCTCCTGCCAATACCAGGCTACCCTTAGTTAAATAAATTATCTCTTCAAAGTGCTGTTTAACTGTTTTTAATCCTAGTCCTGGGATCCAGTATAGATTTACTAATGTATAGATTATCTTATTTAATTCTATTGAAGCTAGACAAAACATACCTGATATATTTTGATGAGTAGTAATTATTATAGGTGTTATAGTTGAGTTGCGAGGTAGTATAGCAACTCCTCTTTTTTTTTGTTTTGTATTGAGAGTTTATTAGTACTGTGTAATTATTAATATTTAAGTTGTTTATATCTCTATCTATTAAGTGTGTCTCTTGTAAGAGGACCATTTGTGGTTTATGTAAGTTTATGTACTTGAAGAGGCTTCTCCTTTTATTACTATTATTTAGACCATTAACATTTATGGATAAACATTTCATTTCCTAGTTTTGAGTTTGTTTTATATGTGAGTTTATATAAATATTGTTTATTCTTAGTTCCATCTTGGATACAGAATTCAAAAAGTTTTTCTTGTATGATTTTTGCATGTTTCTGAGTGACACCAAAGTGATAGAATAAAAAAAAAACAAAGAACTTCCAGACTTGTAATTCTTAACCTTAAAAAAACATTCCCTATCGCTATGAGGTAATATTCCTCTTTGTTTGGTTAGTGAATCTAACCAAACAAACTTTCTACCCTCACAAATAATATTTGGATCAGTTTCTCTTATCCTCTTAGTTTTTAAATAAAGATAATTGAATAATATATTAAGATAATATAATCAGCTAAAATATATAAATATATTATTTGCTCTTATCTTATTGTAATTCAATAATACTTATTTCTAATCAGGTTTCAAAAAGGTACAAATATTTAGATTAAGGTAGTATCATTTCAAAGTAGTTTAGGGTATTAATAAACATCATGTTAAAATCTATAACTGTATGTTGCAGACATCTGTTGAAAACTATTTACTGACATTACTGTATAATACAATACCATTGTTGTGTAAATGTTTTAGATTACTCAAGTCCAAAACCAGTGTTTAAATTAGTATTTGCAAAGTCATATTGGAATAAAAACATGAATAGTTCTGAAACCACATCATATTTCATGTTTAACATAAACTGAAATGCAATACAATGTACACGTATATTAATATTTAGTTAGTAGACATTAAATATGTTCCTCTGATTGCATTTTTCAGCTTTTCAAAGACAATTCCCATGACTGGAGACAACAAGATCAAAATTTAGACATATCCCTTATCCAAGAGACTACTTATAATGTTGTTACTTAATTGAGTGTTTTGTTGTTAATACTTTTATCAACTTTCAGAGGGACTTTGTATAATCAAAAAGACACAGTACAGAGGTAAAACTACAGTGCACTTGACCACATTTTCAAAGCAACATCTATGTATATCACATATTAACTCTTACAACTTAGACTGACACTTAACCAGTGAATTTATCTGCTGACATTAAGTGCTGGAGATATAATTTTGGCTTACTTAACACCAGTAATTTAATCTTATGATTGAATTAAAATTTAGAATTAAACATCTGAAGCTTCTCATTATAGTATTTAAAAAGTATACTGGAGAACATATCAAAATAATGGAAGCTGCTAAATTTTAAACTCTTATGTATGAAAATGTTACAGGTTAAAATTCCTAACCCACTTTGCAGTAAATAGACAAAATGTATTTAAACTATGGGGTAATACCTTTATTATGTCAGAAAGGTGATTAAGAAGCTTATTTTTCCTCTAACGTCAGAGGATAGCTATGGTGATTCATGCACTGCAAGAGTATTATTTATCCTGGTAATTGCTTTATGACTGTATATAGAAATATTTAATTCAAATAATTAACTGGCATTACAATATTTCTCAGAAAAGGTTGTTTTACAGTTAATGACTAGATAGAACGCATCATTGAGAGGATGCACTTATCAAATGTCAAGTGCTTTAGCTATAATATGTGTCCCCTCGAATTAAACCCTGATGAATTTACTGCTTACTAAACTTGCAGACTAATATTGGTGTCTTTTCATGTAGTCATATTGAAACATAAAAATACAGGTCTGCTGATCAGGAACAATCAGGTTCTCAACTGCTAGACAATGCTATACATTTGTCTACAGAAAGGTTTGAGAATTACGGTTGCATTGTCAAGCATTTTTGTTTACACTAACAGTAACATGATATACCCACATACACTAGTATTGTGTCATTCTTGATAATGCAAAAAGCCAGGTAATATTATAAAAGGGTGAAGCCACAGCCAGGTAATATAATAAGAAGAGTACAGCCGCAGTCATTATTCAGATGAGTAAATGGGAGCAGCATGAGCCATCTAAGAATGGATAGCTCGCTGAGTACCTGCCACAATGTATGTTCACAATGCATGGTAACTTAGTAATAAATTAGGGTGTGAGCTAATCCTCTCCCTCTTCTACTCAAATTGGATTTAATACAATATGTGTGTAGAACACAGATGCTTCGACAAAGTTCAAACCTATATGGGATATAAATATTGTATAATTGACACATTGGGTTAAATCCTCTGTTGTTATAGTTGTTTATATGATTATTGCTTTTACTTTCTCTATCTAGTATATTATACTGTTATTTAAACGCTTGATTTGCTAAATGTACATTTAACCTTCTTGTCGCATCTCATTTGTCCACTTGACGGCATATTTTGGTAGCAGGACATTAGTAGTAGTATTTTGTAGAAGCACCAGTGTGGCAAATGGCAATTTTCCTTAAAATAAACCTACCCGTTGCTTAGCATTTACTAGTTTCTTTAGAGAATTTGTAAAACAGCAGTGATTCTATTTGCTGATGATTAATTTCTGCTCTTTAAACTCTGCTGTGCAAAACATAGTAAGGGATAGCTAAAATGTCTGTGAAACTAAACTGACACAAAGACAAGCAGATATATGTCCTTATCTATCAAGGTGCTAGAAGACATGAGAAGCCATAAGCTGAGAGTACTTTAAAAATATATATCTATGTATATTTAGATGAACCTCATATGTTATTTACGTTTCCTTAGAAGGAATTTAGGTTCCTGTATCTTTAAATGTGAACCTAGCTTATTTCCTGACTAGACATCAATTAGAAAGAGTCAGGGGATGGTGTACACAAGTAAATGCGACAAGCAATAAGTAACTCGAGTTTCTAGTGATGTTTGTGGATGTTAAATTGTCTCGAGAACCAAGCGGGAAAAGGTATGTGTTTTTTCTTTTTTTTATTTTCCCTTCTCTTACTTCATGACAAACTCATGTAGTATGCACGCGAGCACTCTAGTTTGCGGAGTAGTGTTCACAACTATCAAACTTTGCATTTTAAACATGCTATGCCTTATTTCTCTACAAAAAAAGACAACAGGATATCTAAGCTAGTCACAAGCATCTCTCAACTCCAGATGTCTGGAGCCACAACACACCTGACTTATAGCCTCAAAATATCACTTAAAACATATTTTTTCACTGTACTATATCAATATGTGCATATGGGTCAAAGGCAGAACATCTTTTAAGATTATTTAAAGTAGTTTTATAATGCATCTAAACTGAAATACTTCATTTCAAAAGCAACACAATTCCGCCCAGCATTAGCGTTTATCCAAACAGGGACACTTTTAACTTATAAAAAGTAATGCTGTCAGTGATGCAACTGATAATAAGTTATTTAGCAGCCATTACTATACCTATTAAGCAATATAACCATATACTGATTAAAGTATTATAAGTTAATGAAGACTTTATAAAAAGAAGAGAAAAATAAAAACAACAAAACACAAAGAGAAAATAAATAAATAAATAAATAAATATACAAATAAATAAATAAATACTTGAGAACATTATTATGCATTGATTACTCTGATTAAGAATATGAAAATAATAGATGGATAATAATGAAAAATAGAGTAATGTTTAAATTATGCTTGGTATATTGATGCGATTTGAGATAAATGTATTTAAATTTATGCTAATTTTGACATTTAAAGTATAATTGAAAACAGTACCTGTTTCGGTGTAACATGAAGACAGTAAGAACTTTTCTTTTGTTGTTAGTATTTTTATTCAGATTTTTTACAGAATATAACATATGTACGATTATTTGTGATTTTTTTTTTCTTTTGCTCAACAGTTTTCCAATTATTTACTTCAGCATTTCTTTTCAGTGTACTTATTGTCCAGTCCATAGATTCTTCATGTGTTAGGATGTTGTTGTTGGTAAGGTATTTTATTGCTGAATCTACTGTTTCAAAGATTTTTATTCCATTTGGCAGAAAAACTCTCAGTCTTGCTGGGAATAAAAGATGGACTTTCAATTGCTTTTTCTTCAAGGTTTTTATTATTGGTAGAAATTCTTTTCTTTTTGAAACCACCTTTGTAGAATAATCATTGTCAAATCTTATTAGTGAATCATTGTATTTGATGGGAGAATTTGCCCAAGCATTTCTTAATATAAGATCTTTATCTTATGTAGAAAAAATTCTCACAATTATAGACCTCGGCTTGTTCTTACTTGGAGAAGAAGTATTTCCAGAAGCTGCTAGTGATCTATGTGCACGTTCTATACCATATGAAAGAACTTCAGGTATTTTTGTTACATCTGGTATCCAGGTGGTAAGAAAGTTTATCATATTGTCCCCTTCAGATTTTTCTGGTAGATCATATATTCTAATATTATTCCTTCTTGTTCGATTTTCCATATCATCAAGCTTTTCTAGTAAATATGTGTTCTGTTGAAGTAAGAATTCAGTTTGTTGTTCTTTTATTTGGACTCTAGTGTCAATGTCACTTAATGACTGTTCAATAAGTGATATCTGTCCTTTCTGCTGTGTAAACATTTCTTGAAGCTGTTCCAGTTGTTGTGAGCACTTTTCTTTAAAAGTATCTATTTTATTGTCCATCTTGTCGATTTTTATTGTAAGTTCCTGTATATTTGTAATGAGAGATTGCAGGTCTTTTTTGAGAAAAGAGTCTTGTGCTGTATTCCTTAGATGACTCATGCTGTAAAGCTGATATTGGTGCTGATTTTCCAGTAATTAATTTGACAGGAATTATTCAGGTTCTGACAATAAAATTTTTCTTATAGATGCTCAAAGTTATTAGAGATAAGTTAGTAATAAATATTTCTTCAAATTAAATATTATTTTGTAAAATTCCTGTCAGGAATTGTATTGAGGTAAGAGAGCTGAAATGAAGTGCAGCTATCAGTTCAGCATCCTAGCCATGCCCCTCCCTCTACTACTTTTTGATAACCCCAAACATTCCCAGAGGTAGCTGTTTCTAAATGCCCTTTATACCTGAAAAAGGTCTCATTGAAATATCTATATAAGGCACTATACAAGTTCAGATATTTGGTCTTTCATAATAATTGAAATTTTCACATCCATGGATGGCCTTGGTATATTTCTGCTGTACTCTTTCCAGTTTACTCTTGCTTGTTCTCTTATAAAGATTCCATATTGTTGCTCCATACTCATGTCTGGTCTAATGTAACTAAAAAACAATGACTTCATCATTTCTGATTTCCTAGACTTTAGAAACTTTTTTATACAACCTATAGTTCTATAACTATCATTAACCAATTGGTTGATATGACTAAAAAAACTCAAACCTGGATCTACCCAGGTCCTTAAATGAATCTACAGTTTCAATTACTGTGTGCTTTCAAGTTATGTCTCCAAAATCTCATAAGCTTAGTTTTTGATGTATTTATCAGCATAGTATTCTCCTGTGACCAAATGGTCAATTTAGTCAAGTTATTTTGCAGACATGCCCTATCTGTAACACATGTAATTAGTTTACCCAATTTCAAGTCATCTGCATACAGACTGTAGAACACCTCTGATGAAAAAGAGAGATCTGAAAGATAGTATCTTAACAAGTACATTCCCAGAACAGAGCCCTGTGAGGCATCCTGAATGGGGCAGAAAAAAAAGGCAGAAAATTTAAAAAAAAAATTATTATGTTATAGAACAGAAACTGAAGCTATTTCCGAAGACAGGTGTTTTCAAATGAAAAGGAGGGTTGGTACATTCAGATGTGGAAATTGCAAGGCATGCTCTCATATAAACATCTTGAATATCTTTACACATTCCCTAACTAAGAGGAATTATAAATTTGAAGGATTTGCTAACTGTCGGAGTAAGAATATTATCTATGTGGCAACCTGCAGTCATTGCAAGGCATACTACATAGGGAAAACAAATCAAATGCTTAAGGAATGCATCCTAAATCACTTATCCAACATAAGAAAAAAGTTACCAGCAATACACTTTATATGCACATTAGTATAACTGACAGCCATTCTTTCTAGTTTATGGCACTAACTGGGCTTTATGAAATACCAAGAGGTGGGGACTTAGTAAATCAAACAGAAATTGAAGAGATGAAGTGGATAATGAATTTGCGTTCAGATTAGCCACCAGGTCTGAATGCATTTGTTCCTTTAACTCATTCACTCTGGAGCAGCTCAAGAAAAGCTGCCTGCTTAATTCCACCATAGGAACAACAGTGCAGCCTGAGCTCATTTTCAGAAAATCCATTTGTAATACCATACAGAAAACAAATGTTCATAACTCTTTAACTATAAGAGCTAGACTAAAAATGTAAACACGAAAGTTGTTCAGCAGACACTGAACTTTCCAACAGTGTAAATGTTGATAGTGCATATCAAAGTCATTATTAAATATTTGGAAAGGAAGGCTGATATTGTGCATATTTTTTACCTTTTTGGAAAAGAAAACCACAATATCTTGGTCAATGTACCATGCAGACCCATACAATTTGAATTTAATTTGTTAATATGAATGGCACCTTTAAAATGATACCTTAACCATTACTGTGAGATGTTCCTTTCTTGAGATATTCACAGAAATATGATTAATATATTATTTCTCATAATTGATAAATAAACAAAACATAATATCTCATCACCTGTAACAGACAGAGCCTACATATCAATATAGAAGTTGTGCATCTGAATGTCAGCTTCAGAATGATGCATCATTTGTGTGATCACCATGTTCCCTTGCAAAGATATGGGCATAATAATGAGAAGTATTGTAAATGTATAATTTTCATAATCGTACAAGACTAAACAAACTGTGATATCTTTACATGTATATAGTGCACAGACACAGTTCTTTTACCATGTTGTAAGGAGTAACACTGTCTTCAAAATGATGTATTACTTGGCACACTGACATGCTCCCTTGCAAAGTTATTTACCAAAATATGAAAAAAATAATAGTTTCCATAACCTAATTCCAAACAAACTTTGATATCTGCACATGTGTCCAACATACAGGCACATTTATTTTACCATGTTGGAAACAGCAATACTGTCTTCAAAATGAGGTATTACTTGGCAAATTCAGATGCTCCCTTACAAATGTATCTACCAAAATATGAAAAAAAAATTTCCAAAACCTAACTCCAAAACAAACTTTGATATCAGCACATGAGTACAACATACAGGCACCATTCTTTTGCCATGTTAGAACTATCAATACTGTTTTCAAAATGAGGTATTACTTAGCAAATTCAGACGCTCCCTTGCAAAGTTATTTACCAAAATATGAAAAAAAATCATAATTTCCATAACCTAAGTCCAAAACAAACTTTGATATCTGCACATGTGTCCCACATACAGGCATAATTCTTGTACCATGTTGGAACCAGCAATACTGTCTTCAAAATGAGGTATTACTTTGCACATTCAGATGCTCCCTTGCAAAGTTATTTACCAAAATATGAAAAAAAAACAAATAACTTCCATAACCCAAGTCCGAAATAAACTTTGATATCTGCACACGTGTGCAACATACAGGCAATTTGTTTACCATGTTGGAACTATCAATACTGTCTTCAAAATGAGGTATTACTTGGAACACTGACATGCTCCCTTGCAAAGTTATTTACCAAAATATGAAAAAATCATAAATTTCCATAACCTAAGTCCTAACAAAACTGATATATGTACATGTGTACAGCATTCAGAAGCAGTTGTTTTACCATGTAGACACATGATTGTGAATATACACATTCTTGGTGTAGCCAACATACTGCTGAATGGGTAGATGTAAAAGAGAAAAAGCAATGTAAGGACCACCACTCCACTAATGAACCCAGGACAGGCATGGGACTTCAGTGGCAGGCAAGGCCATCTGATCTGTCTGATAGCTGTGCTGGCTACCCACTCAGACAGCTGATACAACTGCAGTCTCATGACCTCCTTCAGTGTCAGCAGTCTGCCTTACCTTTGCCTTTTCTCTTTACATGTGTCCATTCAGCACTGGTCCCAAGGGATCAAGTTCTGTATTACTAAGCCCTTTCTGTCATCTAAACTCTACACATGCCTGATAAAAGCAGAATAAAAAAAGAAGTATTGCAGGATGGTTACTGACATATTAGATTGTATGTGCTAGCACTCTCCTGAACCAGTTGTTCTTTCTCAGCATCTTCACCAGCTCCTTACCACAGTTATTTGCCAAACTCATACAAATATATTTTACACAACATATTTCATAATAGAGTTTTACTTACCATACTGGTCCCTACTTGTTCATGGCTGTTTTCCATTCTTCTCACAAGCTACATATTACCAATCCTGCATAGCTCTCCTCACGCCATTGTGGAGGTCAGTCAAGAACAAGGCAATGCCCTCCTCAGTTAGGTGAATGCCATCCCTTCTGAACAGGTCAACATCTTCTGCAGTGATGCTGCCATGACAGATTGTAGATCCACCGACTCTGTGCATCAAGTCATGCATGAACCCATTCTGTAAACATCTGGCCTTGTGCGATGCCCGTTGACTGTTTGCTGTTTTCCACATCTGTCGAGGAATTATGTCAGACCACACAAAATGACAACATGGCCACCACGACTGCAGGTGTTCAAAAAATGCTCTGATTTGAAATCGTAGCCTTCCGAATAGTTGACTGATGACATCATTCCCTCCAATGTGCAGCACAAGGATGTCAGGCTCAGGGTAGATGGAACACTTCTCTTCCAACAACTGTAGTACTCCGCTCCAATGCATACCTCTTCTTGCAATCCAGTATACCTTCACACTGGATGTGGGGAAGCTCAAGTTGTACTGCTTTTAAGTTATGGAGGCATGGCTGGCAGCCCAGTGAATGTAGGGATGGCCACATACCCACACTCTCACTTGTCGTTCTCCTGCTAATGAAGCCATGTCAGTGTAAGAAGGTGGACGAACCTGCACAGGAAAGAAATTGCAAACAGATTACTACTGATGTTTGACAGATCTATTGGAAGAGTACATATATATGTATATCATAATGCATTACCTGGTTAGACCATCCAGATCTTCACTCCTAGCCACAGGGGCATTATTCTTTTCATAAGGTACATAAGTGGTGATGACGCTGCAGAGGTACATACCTACCACCCGTGAAAACACAAAATTACACACAATGACTGACAAGAGGGCACAGAAAGGGCACATGTAAAGATAAAAAGCAGGGTAAGGACTGCCACTCCACTAATATGCCTAGGACAGGCACTGGACTTCAGGCCGTGGGCGTCTGAAGTGTCACATATCTGTGCTGGCTACCCACTCAGACTGCTGGTAGCAGTAATGACTCCTGATTACATGCAATGCCAGCACTCTGCCTTACCTCTGCCTTTTCCATTTACATGTGTCCTTTCGGCAATGGTCATAAGGACTCAAAGGGTGGAGCTAATGTAAAGGGTCTTGCCCTGACCTACATACATTTACTACACCTGAATGCACGGAAACTGAGGGGAGAGCTCACCCAAGACAACATGTGAAAAGACTAAGACTGCCCCAGACGACATGTGAAAAGACGAAGACTGCCCCAGGCAACATGTGAAAAGACTAAGACTGCCCCAGGCAACATGTGAAAAGACTAAGACTGCCCCAGGCAACATGTGAAAAGACTAAGACTGCCCCAGACAACATGTGAAAAGACTAAGACTGCCCCAGGCAAAATGTGAAAAGACTAAGACTGCCCCAGGCTTTGTCTTTTTGCATGTGTCCTTTCCCGGAGGGAAACACTGCATCACAGTGGCAGCCCTGAGGCCATGCTTACCTAGGACAGCAGCACTATGGGACTGAGATGAAGAGTCTCCAAGTTCCCAACTGCAATCCAGGTGGATCACAATATCTATGGATGGCTGGGTATGCCCCCCGTGATGCACCCACCAACACAAGAGCAGTTGGCACAGATCTCTGAATAGGAACCTTCCTGGCCTTGGTGCATAAGAGCTTGGCTGGTAACTGACAAGGGGGAACAGAAAGGGCACATGGAAATCCCCTCTAAATGAGCTAGAGACACTGTATGCACAGAAAGGGCACATGTAAATCCCCTCTAAAGGGACTACAGACAATGTATGCAGCAGATGCATCACCCTATCTCCCAAGATGTATATGCATATATTTGCAAGTACATTATGTACATACATATATATCGATATACACACATATATGCACAGACATTATATATATATATATATATATATATATATATATATATATATATATATATATATATATATATATATATAGATAGATAGGAAAAAACATCAGGGGTTTTGGAGGATAGCTAGTTGATGAAGAATGAGGGGGTGGCTTGCAATGGCTACAAGCAGAGAAAAAAACACAATCTGGCTTGTGCATTCATCAAAGTGATAACAACTTCTACTTATGTGAATAACAGTTACAACAGCTGAGACTTTTACCAGAAAAGTGATAATGACTCACTGCCATATTGTAACTGCACTTATTGCTAATGTGATAATGACCTTCCTTTCAGTACTGCAAAGTTATGCATGCTCAAAGGTGATAATTGCTGCACATAACATGTTGACTAGGCATTCATTATATTACCTTGTGCAGCTGTTGTGTAACACAGACTCATTGTCAGTAAGGAGAACACCTGAGTAATTCAGTAAAATAGTATAACACTTACATATTTCTGAACCCTTCCTCCCACCTAAATTCCACACATGACTGACAAAGGCAGGAAAAATGCACAACAAAAAAATTAGTAGCTCCATGCCGGCAGTAGTCAACACTCACTCATGCAAGTACTAATCACAAATAGAATAATACAAGCATAAGTGATTTCTTGTCTGCTTATTTTACATTATACTATTAATTAGTCAGTGGTGTATCTGATGTCTTATATGCTGGCATATTACACTATAATTACATATATGTGCTGTATTCTAAGTAATGTAACCATATGTAATTTTCAGTTTGCATTGTGTATGCACAAGCAGCAAAATGGCACAATAAACTATTTTACCCAGTGGTCACTTCAGCAGTCAGACCATATATGCACAAGCACTTCCCTGATACACAATGAATTATTTCCCCAAGCAACATCCTCATTACTATGTCCAGGTATACATGCACCTAAATGAAATGCTCCCCCCAAACAACCCTTCAGTAACATTTCCTTGTACATGCAACCACCAGCATGAAAACACTTCACCCAAGCAACCCCTTCAGTAGAATGTTGAGGTATGCACAATCACCAAAATTAAACACTTACCCAAACAAAACGTGTGTGACATTCCCTAGTATGTACAACCATCAAAATGAAGCAATAAATAAAAATGGCAATTAAAATGACAGTTGCCCAAGTTACAAGATGTGCTGAAGGACAGGAACCTGTTTTATGGGATCATGATACAGTGAAAAATCAGGAAATTTGCCCTTTCCTCGCTGTAGTGCGATCTCGGAGTTAGAATAGGGTCTATATTAAATCACTGAATGCTTAAAAAGCGAACGGTATTTATTCGACCTCTATGTAAGCGAAAGCGAGACTCTTTTTGAAGGGAATTGAATGAGATGTCAAGGGTAGATAATGAAGATAAGGACTAAAGGGCTGAGGTCGCTGCAGCTACAGATGTGTGTGTGGCACAGAGTAGTTTGTCTTGCCATTAATTATAAAGCATCATCCTTTCTGCCTATCAGTAGCAATCCTGAATGGAAGGAGTTTGGATGTTTTTAGACATGCTTGTATGTGGTGCACAGTTCCATCTGTACAATTATAAGAATTAAACTCTATCCAATTCTTTCTACCTAGTAGGCCAAATTGACTCTTACTGTATAATACACTACCAAACTGATTACATTTAACCTAAAACCGCAATCTTCACATATTTTACTACCGAAACCTAAAACATATTCTAGCCATAAATTATTGCAGTTGTAACTAAAACTTCTCATTTATCTCTTTCAGCTAATGGAATAAAAACTCAGTTTCAACAAATTTATTTTGCCTAACTGCTGTAGTTACAGTTTTTAACAGAAACCAACACATTTATACATTACAGCAGACCAATTCTCCACACACCAGCTCTCACCATCCTACTAGTTAGTGCAGTCTAGTTTATAAAATACATCCATTCCTTCACCTTACCCCCAACTACTAGTTCCGTAAAAATGATCATGCTGCATTCTCCAGTAATGTAGTTATGGTGGCAGAAACCCGTAAATAATGCCATCTACATGAATAGCAAGCAACCAATAGCTATGTTAGCCGTCTTCTCACAACAGAAACTCATGCATAAAACAATGCTATCCTGTCTTCACTGCAGAATACTACTATTGTGCAACTCTGGCAATATCTAACCATACCATAGTCTAAGAATCTGGGGCCTCTCCTCATTGTACACTGAGTAGAACCACATGATATCAGCATGTTGGGAAAGGTTAGAGATTTAGGGACTGTTGACCATGGGCCAACTTCTAAATACATGAGGGCTCCTGGTGCTGTGTCACTATGGTATTCCTTGTTTTCTAGGTCTTACAAGTGTGCACAATATTTTATTCTAGTTGGTTAATTTCATGGCGGTAATGTTGTTTTCGAGACCTTGCCTAAAAAATGCACTGTTTTGGATGCAACAGCCTTTGCACTAGCTGAAAGCCTAGAGGTATCAGGTACAAACCATCTCTGGCAAAGTAGTGAGGTTTGTTGACCATGGCTTCCCGGGTTGATGGGAACCTGATCCCCTTTGAATGACACCAAAAACTGAGCCAATTACTGAAATCAATCATTTTTTATTTATACTGTGGCATCATTCTAGGTAAGGGTAGTATGCTGCTCAAGGCTAGGGACATACCTGCCTGGGACACACAGTGTGAGAGATCAACCATGTCTCTCTTCATATGGACCAGTGAGATGCATCTCAAATCATTCACACCAACATGAACTATGACAGAGTCATAAGGTACTTGTTGCTGAGAGATCAGAGTACATGAGTGGTCTGATGAATCCTGGCACGGGACAGGCAGCTGACCATGACTTTCTCCTTGTCCAACCTGGTGAGTGAGACATCCATGTGTCTCACTATTGAGTCCACAATGACATGAAAATTTGTTTTTTTGAGTGTTACTAATCCATGTATTTTTTGGACGGCACAGTGGTGCAGTGGTAGCATTGTCGCCTCACAGCAAGAGATTCTCCAGTTCAACTCTTGGCTGGGGTGCCTTTTGTGTGGAGTCTGCATGCTCTCCCTGCGTTTGTGTGGGTTTGCTCTGGTTTCCTCCCACGTTGCAAAGACATTCATCTGGAGCCTTTCTCCCCGGGCCTCCGCTGAAAATTTACTTTGTTCCAAGTTGGACTTTCCCGGTTAACAAATGTAAAATAGAATAAAAGAAATAAAATGAAATAAATGTGTACATCCACTTTCTACCACCCTATTATTCTAACATAATAAAATTTGCTTCACCCATGTCCTTTTTCTTCTCCATACTCACTGCCTTCATCTAATCTACTTGGTTCATAATTTTTCAACTGAGAACGTGTTGAATTCATCTGTACTTACACATATTTGACACATACTGTATTCACTATGGTAACACCATTAACTTCTATCATATACTACATTGCCTGTGAATTTATTTACTTTTTTTATTATACATGAGATTGCATGAGTATCTACATCTACGTTTGTATGAGAAATTGTAAGGAGCTTAAGGAGTTAACAAATGAAAAAAATTAGTAAATAAAATAGGTTATCTGTAAAATAAAATATTAAATTCTCCCACAGTGATGCACACTCAGCGCACATTCACAACATACACAATGCACACATGTATACATTTTCCCTCTCCTTTTCTGTCACTATCTGTCTCTGTGTCTCTTTCACTGTCATTATAAATGCCCATGCAAATAATGGTGAATTTACTTACACACACACACACACACACACACACACACACACACACACACACACACACACACACACACACTTTAATACTGAATCATAATCGGATAGCAGACTATAATTTCAAAAAATATCAGCAATGCCTTATGTCAAGTGAAAAATTATGGGGATGCTGGTTACTGGTTCAACTATTTTAGGTTTTGTGAATGCTGAACATTAGTGTCTAATGGCAACTGTTTCTAATGGCCCAGTACTTTCAGCAAACAGAGTATGCAACTACAGACATACTACTTGAAGAATTAGGTCGAAGTGACTTTTGCTTCAGATTCACCTATCTGCCAGATGGCCACACACACATTTCTGATCAAATTCTATATAGACCATGAGCTAATACATCTCAACATCAGGGCAAATCGTGAAATAACCACTTAAAAATTAGTATAATCGCGACATCGACATAGCAGAATGTGAATGAACATACATTTCTTAAATAAAAAAGTACATTACTCCAATTATTTATTAAGATTTTTATTTTCTCCAAATCACCAGTTCTAGGTGGGATTATGAGGGACAGAGCTAAAGAATGAATTAAAATCAGGGACAGTTGACAGGTATGCTACCATCTGCAAAACGCATAATAAAAAATGCATAAGAACAGATTTAAAAATCTCTCTCTGATTGGAGGCATTTGCTCACATTACTATTTTGATATATGACCTTGATAGTTGAGCTAAAAGATAAAGAATTTCCCTCCTAACATAAATGCTACATATAATGGAATCTTTGAGCAACGTATCCAACAGCCATTGGTCCCTTTAGCAGTTGTAAAGCAATCTGACGCGGACACTACAAAAGAAATAGAAATGCACATCACAACACACACGTTACATCCAATCAACAGACTTATAATAAGTCCAACACACGTCAAATAAACATTAGAAATATTCCATTTTAGGACAACAGAAACTTGCATTCTACAAGAATCCAATATCTACTCCTTATGTGTGCTTCTAGACATGATCCCGTTATTATTTTAAGCTAAACTGTCAGCTTGATTATAGCAAACCTTAACAGCATTCACAGTCTACCTCACATTATGTTACTTACAGCATGACTTTTGAAACATTAATATTCAAGACACTCCTACCCTTGAATCCAGTAGTGAGAAAGCATCCAAAAATGAGAGCTGCCATAACACTCGACGAGAAGGCAAACAGAGAACTTGCCCGTGACAGCACCATGTTCCTTGTGACAATATTTTTGACATGTTAGCTTAATTATAAATAAAAAACAAATAAACTACCACCAGGTAGGAAACAGGAAACTGCATATTATCGAGTGTAAGTACAGCGCCAAAATGTTGAATACAACTTTAACATAAAGAAAAAAAAACTCTGTACCAGTAGCATAATTACTGTTCATTCGTTGGCAAACAGTCAAAGAAAAGCAGAATAACAGTGAGACACTGATTTTATACAGGACAGTAAATTAATTCTGTTTAACACTGAATTCACTATTTATGTAATCATGATACAGAGTTAGCTTAGTGGCCAGACGAACAACACTGCCGTTTTAACTGCATTGAAGCAGTGCTACAGTAATGCTTTGCAAAATATTTCCTGATTGCAGGGAGAAACCATGCTGAACAAAGAAATATCCTATGTAAAAAAGTAAGATTCTTTAAAAAATAAGACAAAGGACAGCAGAGGTACCGGCGCTTATCGGGCAAAAAAAGCCACTGACCTTTAGAAATAAGCTAGTCTGCATAAAGCCGCATATGGGTAAGCAGACTTACAGTAGAGGAATTAGAGTCTGCATTTATCAGCATAGGGGTAACCTTTGTGATGAGAAGCATGTTTCTACTTACTTGTAAAAGGCCTGTGCTGTCAGAGCAAAACAAAATAACATAATTTTGGGGATGGAGGTGTGACGCAAGTGGTGGCTTGGATTGCAGAAATCCGATTGGCTGCCACCACTTGCTTAGTCAACAACTTCAGAAGAAGATTTTCTAATAAAAGTTTAATGTAAACATAATGTAAAAACATGCTGAATCGTAACTAAATAAGACAAATTACAAGTTCAGTTACAATTTCAGCATGTTTTCAGCTACAAACCTGCAATGGAGTTTATCACGCTTGTGGAAGGCACTCGGGGGTAACAGCTTGCATTAATATCTTCTCACAGTGTGCCCGGTGTTAAGCACAGAGGCGCCATGAGAAGGTACTTGGGGTTAATGAGTTAAAACCTGCATTAAAAGGGAAACCTCTCCAGCACTCAAAATGACATAATTGAAAGGGTGTGTATGCTGTTATGGTTACTAAGTGTTTCTAAGTGAGTGAACATTAGGAAATGAAGGTACTTAAGAGGAAGTTTTACAGGCCAACATTTAGGATTTGAAAAAGGTATTACACCGCAAGCGCTTATCCGGTTTATGAGCCAGTGTGTTTGATTTCATTTTATTTTATTATCATTCGTTTTCATTAAAGTTTTCACATTTTAAGTGTTTTTAAGTGGAATTGGTGGCAGACCCATTCGTTCTTGGAGGCATCCTGAATGTAACCAAGAATTTCACCTGTTGAATTGCTGTATGATAGTTGCCATTTCCTATTTGTAAGCCATGCATATCCATCTTATCAAGAGTGCATCAATACCTAGTTGTTCTAATTTGCTGATCAGTATTTTGTGCATGACCTTATCAAATGCTGAAGTTAAATCTATATAAATTACATCACAGCACACATTTTCATTCATAGCTGTTATATTGTAATAGAACATCATGTTACAGGTGGTAATAGATATATTTTCAACATATGCATGATGATATATGGTTTCAAGTCCCAGCCTTTCAATTCTGACAATAACTTATCCATTATTACCTTCTTCATTATTCCTCTACAACATGGACATAAACTTAAGGGTCTAGATGACTCTGGGTTTGTCCTACTCCCATTTCCCTTAAAGACAAGTTTAACAAGTGCATGTCTCCAATCCTGAAAACTCTCCCCATATCTATATGACCTAGTAAATAATAGACTTACAGACAGATTCAATAAAGCCTACACAGTCTGTTTACACTGTCTGTACATCTCAGTGTGATACACACATGGTAGCACACCGTTTTGGATTCAGTAAGCAGCTCTACATATGTGTAAAACCACTCACAGCCACTTAAGCAAGGTACACATCGTTGCATGCAAATTACAGCATAAGCAGCTGAATTGTATGCTAATCAACCAATCCAAGATGGAGAAGCTATTCGACAAGGTATAAAGCAACCTTGTAGACTCAGTGCTGTTTTTTCCTGTGAAATCCAAAACCTACCGGAATACAGCCATGGAATGGAGTCTACACAGAAACAATGTTAGGGGCTGCTGTTGTTTTAATTTATGTGTATGTGCAACACACTGAAATCTATGCTACTGGTGCTGCTAAAAGAGCAAGGCCAAGAAGAAGAGTTTCCAGACCCCAGGTAACTTATCACAACCTACATGATGTGGAAATTTTACAGAGCTACAGAGAGGACAGAGACACACTACAGGATCTCTGAAACTTCTGTCCTCCCTAACTCAGTGTCTGGGCAAACAGAGGGGAACCCATCCCAGTGGAGAGGTGTGTGTAGCACTTAGAATCTTAGCCTTTCAGAGACAAATAGGGGACATGCTGAGGGGTGTCACAGACATCAGCATCCAGGATCCTTCATCAATTCTTGAATGCTATGCCCCAACATGCTAGTAACCACATATATTTATTTTATTTATTTGACATTTGTTAACTGGGTTTGTCTGACTGGGCAAGATGCCCTTTTTCAGCAGAGACCTGAGGAGAAAAGCTCCAATTACATAATAATCAATACATTGATTGATACAAAAAATTAAAGTAGGAGAACAATTGGTCTTTATATAAAGGAAGTACGAAATACATAAAAAAAAACAAGGAAAAGAACATAAAAGTAAATCCTAGGAACATATTACACTAAATAAGAACATCAGTGATTTAAAACAATTTGTAACATTCAGTGTGCTAGTAATTGCAATGTAAAACCTTAAGAGGAGATGGGGGCTAGGGTAGAAGAAGAGGAGGAGATTGACAGGAAGGAAGTTAGATGCGAAGGAACACTGATCAGAAAATTGAGTTAAATACATAGTTGAAGTAGAAAAAAGAAGAGGGGACCTTAGCTGTTGAGAGCGTGGCAAGGGAGAAGCTCTTCAAGTGGGGTCACTGCAGCAGCAGATCCAAGAGGTATGCAGATATTCTTTTAAATCTATTTTAAAGCTGTGAGTATTATCAATTGTGTATAAATGAAAAGGAAGCTTGTTCCAGGCAGAGGTGACAGAATGGCTATAGAGTATCTAACCACTGGATTTGTTAGGTTTGGAGATAGACAATAGGAGTTGGTCTAAGCTACATAGGCTGCAGTTAGGGATATAGGGGGAGATAAGATTAGTCAGAGATGGACAAAGAAGGGGATGGTGAAAAATAGAGTGGGTCAGATGGAGCTGTGGCAGAAGGATTTGGTGTTGGAGTTCAAGCCAGTGGAGTTTCTTTAGGGCAAGACAGTGGTGTGTTCAATAAGCGAGATTACTGGCAAATCGAGCTATTTTATTATATGTGTGTTCTAGCTTGGTAGTCGGATTCATTTGTCAGTGGTTGAATAATGAGGCAGCATAGAGAAGGGTGGGAAGAAGGTATGCTTAAGCTAAGGACAGTTTGGATTCAGGAGTTAGGAATTTTTTATTCCTGTACAGCAGTCCAAGTTTTTGGTGAGTTATTTTTATACAGTTATTAATGTGAATGTTAAATTTAAGTCCATCATGAACATAAACTCCGAGGAGTATAGTATGTGATTTCAGCTTTGATGGGAGTGTTATTTACAGCAGAGATGGAGAAAGAGGTTTTGAGATGTTGAAGAGCTTTAGGCAGGAAGAGAAGTAGTTTAGTTTTGTTAGGGTTAAGTAGTAATTGATTAGCAGAGAGACATTTTTCAACAGAATGTAGAGATTCTTGAGTAAGGGAGAGTAGGTGAGGTAGTTTATCAGATGTGGAGATGATAGTCATCTGCATACTGAATAAGACTGGAGAGAGGACAGGAAAGTTAGAGGTTGTTAGTACAGATGTTGAATAAGAATTCCCAAGGATGGAGCCTTGTGGCACACTGGTTTGAACAGAGAGAATAGGGGAGGTAGAAGAGAGCCATTTAACACATTGTAGCCGATCAGAAAGATAATTAGAAAAACAGCTGAGAGAGGAGTTACAAAAGTTAAGGAAGGCTAGTTTGGAGAGAAGGAGCTTATGGGATACAGTATCAAAGGCTTTAGAGAGGTCGAGGAACAGACAGGAGACTAATCTGTTGTTATCTAGAGATGAGGAGATTGCTTGAGTGAAAGATAAAAGGGCAGTAGTGGTGCTATGATGGGGTCTGAATCCATGTTGTGTGGGGGTGAGGAGGTTCTCATGAGTGAGATAAGACATGAGCTGTCTGTGTATACACTTTTCAAGAATTTTAGAAAGTGGGGAAAGAGTAGCGATTGGCCTGAAATTTGAAGGGTCAGTGGAGTTTCCTCCTTTGTGCAGGGGCAAGATGTAGAATTTTTTCCATGCACTAGGGACAAGACCTTCTTTTATTGAGTGATTGATAAGTATAGAAACTGGGTAAGCAATGGAGAAACTGCTAACTTAAGATAGTAAGGTGGAAGGTTGTCTGCAGAGGGGGAACAAGGTTTAAGTTTATTGAGGAAGAATCGGATAGTTGAGGTGGGGATGGATTTAATGGAGAAAGGAGTGGAATGAGGAGGTGGGGCGGTGTCAGGGATAAGATTAGTATTGGTTTAAGTAAGTTCTGTATGGAGTTAATGAAGAACGAGTTAAGAAGAGTGGCGGTATCGCGAGAGGAGCTGTTAGGAAAAGGATTGGGGGGAGGGATTACCAGGGTAAAGAATTTTGTTGATAGTGGACCAGAATTTTTTTGGGTTGGTTTGAGGTTTGTTTTTTATTGTTGAGGTAAAAAGTTTTTTTTTGTCTAGGTAGATTTGTTTTTTAGCACAATTACTAAGTTCTCTATAGAGCTGGAGATTTGAGGTAGTTTTGTGCTTATTCCAGGATTTCCAGGCACCGTCTGCATGAGGGCGAGACTATGTTTGGTAATCCAGGGATCATAATTAGATTTAACCCTTATTTTTCTGATGGGGGCCATGGAGTTAAGAATGCATGTTGTTAAATTGTAGAACAGCTTCTTCAAGTGGGAGGTTGTGAGGGAAGGACCAGCTGATGGGAGAGAGTGTTTGGTTGAATTTATTTGGGTCAAAGTTGGATAGGTTACGGCAGTCTCTATATTACTGGGATTTAACAGCTTGGGAGGAGTGGCACTGAACAGAAGTTGGGAGGTGATCACTAAGGGAGTCAGGTCGTGTAGTGGGATTATGATAGTGATTAGGATGGGAGGTAAGAATCCAGTCCAAAGTAGAGCTGGAGTTAGTTTTAGAGTGTATGTGAGTAATAGAGGTTATGAGTTGAGAAAAAGTAAATAGGTTAATGCTAGAGTTTGGAGAGATAGAGCACAGAGTATTCCTGTCAAATGTTAACGTCTCCTAGAATGATGGTTTCACTGGAGATAGTTTGAGATATCCAAGCAAGGAATAATTCAAGGGTAGGAATATTGTCACCTGGAGGTATGTAAATGGAGGCAATATCTATTTTTTTTTTTGTTTGTTATATTTACCCAGTACTCATGAGGATAGGGCTAGAAATATGCAGGAGTTCTACCCTGTAGCACACTACCCTGAAGTACTGGGAGCCATAGATTGCACACATATAGAAATTACAGCACCACTCAGGGAACAGAGAAGGCTCTACAATTATAGAAAGGGCTTTCACTCTATTAACTGCCAAGTTGTGTGTAATGCCAAGAGAATCATCTTAAACATATGTGCTGGAAACCCTACCAGTTACCACGACTCACATATCTGGCACACCTCCCAACTGTATCAGATGTTCGCTGGGGGGGATATCCCACAGAGCCATTTACTGGGGATGCAGGTTATGCACTGGAACCATGGCTGATAACCCCCATATGAAATGCATACACATCAGCTGAAGAATGCCATAATGAGGCACACCATCAAACCAGAAATATCATGGAGTGTGTCTTTGGGCAACTGAAGTCATGGTTTTGGTGCCTAGATATATCTGGGGGAGCCCTGTAGTACAATCCACAGTCATGTACTGAAATATTCACAGTATGTACCATGCTACACAACATCATCCTGATAAAACAGCTTCAGCAAGATCAACAAGGAGAAGGAGCACACATCCCACCATGAATGCCAAGATCACCACAGCCACATGTATGTGAGGAGTCAGAGGGGGAACCAACAGGTGATGTGGGTGTAGGCAGACTTAGGCATTCTCAATATGCCCTTGCACTGGCAAAGAGACAAAGCATAGCACACCCACTTACCACCTAAGGGGCTAAAACCTTCCCGATATGCACATACATATTGTAACATTGATACCAGGCAACTCTCACAATCTTTACCCACCCATGTAATGGCTGTGTACTGCTTGCATCAAACAGAGTCAGCCCTGAAATAAAACTGTTGCAACAGCTGGATGTACAAAGTAAGTGTTGAACCTGGAGTGTATTGTGTAATAATATGAATGACTGGCATATCCTTCAATTTTTTTACTTGGAACTGTAAGCAAGTAAAAGGTGACAGATTTGTACAGAAATTACCTTAACATGTCACAGCAGAGACTTATTTTACTTATATGTGTCCATTATTAAGTAGTAGGCCTCAGGCATCAAAGATTCACACAGTCATACCTCTCAAAAGCAGTGATGGTCACTGCGTGCCCTCAGTTTAGCACCATATGTTTGTACTGGAGAATCATTAAAGAAAGAAGTTAGAAAGTAATGATACACATTCCAGTTTCAGACTTCACAATCCTCTCAAGATCATTAACAACAAAGATGGAAAATGTTGATGCTATCAACTGTCTAACTTTCTAAGACCAATATAAGTCAAAGATACAGTTACCAGTTCAACATCACAAATACAGATATACTAAGCACCGAGTCAGCTATGCACCCTGAGCATCATACAAAAAGCTTACGTATCCCTGAATCAAAAAGATACAAAACAGGGATATGGCACAGTTATCATCTCTTGCACAGGGTGTTGGGGTGGGGGACAGGAAGCCTAGGCTGACACAAAAGGTCAGTGACTGTGTATGAGTAAGAAACAGAAGCAAGCAGACATTTGAATAAACCAACAAATAGCCAGTGAGAAAAATTAGTTTTAAGCTGCACAGCTGAACCATGTAACTGTTGTGTGTTTGCATGTAGGGGTCCTCCAGGTGAAATTAGTGTGTGAGTGTCTTCATGAACACAGCCAAGCTCTGGGCTAGTTGTATGTCTTGGTATGCCAGACAGGTGTGACCTGTGCATGGTAGAGGTGATAGTTCATCATTGTTATCCCCGACCACAAGAACTAGCTCTTCCAGGAGTTGCACTGGGATGTCCACTCCCACGGTCAGATACACTGCTGCTACCTGAATGTGACTGATATCTGCTGGATGAGCTCCCTTCACAATTACATCCGGGACCACAACCGCATGGTGTGCCACATCTGTATGTGGACAGCTCACCCACTGATGGGGCAGTGAAAGTACTGTCAATATGGGAGCATGATTGGAATGGCCATGTTGGCTAACAGCAGATGATGTGGCTGACATATGACCACAAGGATGCTGGCCTCCTCCCAGCAGATGTTCCATCACAGACACTGCTCATTCCAGTCCAACATGTCATTCATCTTATCCACCGAATTGGCAATACAGTGGAGGCAGTCATGTATATCAGCCTGTGCTGCTTCTACAACCCTACGCATTTTTCTGGAGCACCTATGGGAATGTGTCTGTGCCTCCATGATGGCCCTAAAACTATGTTGAGTAGCATGGGAGGAGGCACCTGGATCAGGAGGAGGATGGACAGCAGGCCTCCTCTAAGCACCCCTAACAACCCTCCTGTGTGGTACCTCACCCATACTATGGCTACGGCCACAGTCAGTAGGCACTAAACCCACATTTACCACATATTCCTGATCAAATGTCATGCCCTCTGTCTGTCCAACATCTGTGGGATCACTGGAAAGGGTAGGCATAGGCTGTGTCCGATGGAATTTCAGTGGATGGCTATATGTCAACCTCAGTGTCAGATTCAGGACATTGATATGCAGATGTGATTCTTGATCTGTCCATGTGCCTTGGGCAGTCCTTCCCTGAAAAAGCCCCCCCCCACCCTATCAGGGAAGCATCCGTGGTCACAGTGGCAACTGGAGGGGGGAGCATGAAGGGACGTCCTATTGTGACATGAAGAGACGTCAACCACCACTGAAGATCATTCTTGCAGGAATTCGTTATCAGGATCATGTGACTCACTGGAAGTTCTTGGAAAGACCACTGCGTGAATAGAAGCCATTGAAGGATTCTCATATGCATCCTTGCTAACGGGATTGCTAAAATAGCTGCTGTCATCAATCCTAGAACTTTCAATACCTCTGCAGCTGGTGCTCTGTTCTTTGCTATCAGGGACCTGATGTGTTGGCGAAGAATACAAATTCTTTCTGGTGGAAGACGAAGAGTGGTGGTTGATATGTCTGATTCTGTCCCTATAAAAATGATATGCTGCGATGGCAACAAGGCAGACTTTTCAAAGTTGACTGTAATGCCTAGCCGATTGCAGAGTGTCAGAGTAGCCTCTCTCGCTTGAAGTAGTTGATGCCTGGTGGTGGAGGTAAGGAGCCAATCGTCCAAATACGGAAACACCTGGAATCCTAGATGTCTCAGGTGAGCCGTGACTACTGCCATGCACTTGGTGAACACTCTGGGGGCTGTAGTGAGACCAAAGGGCAGAGCTCAGAATTGATAATGATTGGCTCCCAGCTAGAAATGCAGGTGATCTCTGGATGGCCTGGCCATCTTTATGTGGTAGTACGCATCCTTGAGATCGATCAAGCACATCCAATTGTCCTTCCCTAGAAATGGGAGTATGGACTGTAGCAGGACCATTTAGAACTTCTCTTTTCTCACAAATTGGTTGAGTCTGCTGAGATCCAAAATGGGTCTCTGGTCCCCTGTTTTCTTTGGAGCCAAAAAGAATCTTGAGTAAGTTCCGAATCCTGTTTGGTCTGCCTGGATTGGCTGGATGACTCTTTTTTTCTAGTAATCGGCATACCTCTATTGCTGCTTGTCCCATGTGACTGGGTGGAATGTCCGGGATTTTTTTGATGGGAAGGGGCTGGGTGAAGAACGGTATGAAATCCCCTCTGGAAGTGATACTTTGTACCCAATTGTCATTTGTTATATTTAGCCAGGCTTTTGGGTACAATGACAAGTGACCCCCGATTGCCTCCAGAGTAGGACAGTCAGGCCTCCCTTCAGGAGCACTGGTAGGACTGACCAGAGAAATGATCTCTGTCACCCTGGTGTTGTGGACCCCCTCTGCCACGAGGGCAGCGTCTTCCATTGAAACCCCCTCCTCTGCCTCTGGAGGGGGGCTCTCCACGTGTGTCTTGAAAGGCTCATTGAGCTTTCCGGAACCACATCTTTCCTCCTCTCTGACGTTTAGGAAAGGGTCGAGTGGGGGTGTGGAAAAATGGACTCTGATGGCAGACAGAGTCTTTCCTTGTTGCTCACACCTGGTCAAAGTCTCCTTCACCTTTGGCCCAAACAAAGATGAGCCGTCAAATGGAGTATTAGTAAAGGAAGACTTGAAAGGTTCCGCGAAGGAACAGAGTCACATCCAGGCATGCATACAAAGAGAAATTCCTGTACCTGTAGCTCTACTCGAACCATCAGCTGCATAAGATACGAGATGCATGGACGAGTCGACTATCGAATTGAGGGTAGAGAGCTGAGTGGCAATCTTGTTGGATACACTTGTAGCTTCAGCACCCTGAAGAGTATCTCCCAACTCCTTAAGGAGATCTCTCTGCAGTCTGGTAAAATGTGTCAAGTAGTTCAGTGATCTGAGTGAGAAAGTCGCTGAACTGAATATGTGTTTCCCATATCTATCCATGATTCTAGATTCTCTATTAGGAGGATGGATAGACGAGGAAGTCTCAGACATTTCCTTTTTGGTGGCTGCCGCCATCACCTTGGCATCAACAGGGACTCCCTTGGCCAAAAAGGACTTATCCACGGGTGCAGAAATAAACTTATTAGGCCTCCTATGAACAGGTTCCATAGATTCTGGTGACTCCCACGCCCTACGAGAGGCCAGATCCATAAGCTCATCATAGGTCAGAGATACCCAAGAGGTGGAAGGTTGAGACCCAAATGCCTTCAGGAGAACTGACTCATCCTCAGTAGGGCTCTTGGACTGCCAATCACCCCTCTGCCCAAGAATTTCAAGAATCTCCGCAAAGAAGATGTCCTCAGAGGGGGATCTAGGAGACCCTTATGTTTCATCCAAGTTGGTGTCCGATGTGAGAGACTCCTGGGGGGAGTCCAAATGCCTCCTCTTGCATAATCTCGGGAACGTCTTCAGGGAGAACTTCTGGAGAGGTCTCAGAAGAGCAGGGAGCACCCTGTGGGGCCACCTGAGGCTCAGGGTCTCTACGCTTGGGATGACCGAAGGAGACAGAAACTGACACAGGCACTTTAGGGGAAGAAGAGGCCAGACCTTGAGATGAGGAAGTCTTAGGAAACAACACTCGCCTCATGGCTTCGAATGCACCTCGGCTCCGATGAGAAGGAGTCGATGGATCCGACGGAGCCTTGATCTCCTCCTGCACCAAAGCCGTGGGCTCCGAGCCCGAGGTAGGTGCTGAGCTCACCTGAGCCGAGGCCCCAAGAGGAAGAGTCGACACCGACAAGTTGGTGTGGCTATCCTCCCCGGACTTGACCGGAGAGTGTCGGCTCCTAGAGTCCACCGTCAGCGCCGAGAACGTCTGAGCAGATGGAGCCGACAACACTGGAGCAGGTGTCGGCTCCAAGGGATCCACAATCATAAGGTCAGCCTCCTCTGGCTCCGAAGGTCTGGTATGGCTCAGAGGAGGAGCAGACAATTCAAGAGTAGTGGTCTTCGGCTCCAACGATTGGGTCTGAGCCAACAGCAATTTAGCTAGGCCTGGTGCCTTTAAGAGTTTCTGAACCAGCCGGTCCATATCCAGATCAGAAAGGCTGACAGAGGACCTGGAAGAATGAACAGATGGAGCCAATTGGAGCAGTATGGATGGAGGTTTTTCGGCAACCGGTTCCAGAGCAGTGTCCCGGTTCCAAAAAGAACAGACTGTCGGCTCCAAAGGCAGTGGAGCCGAAGTCACCACACTTTCTGACCTTTTTCCTTTTTTAGACCTGGATTCAGAGGATGATTTGGATGATTTGCTGGCCCCATCCTGGTCAGACAATGCCTCAGAAAAAGGGTGTTTGATAATACCCCTATCAATTAACTTCCTTTTTCTTTCTGCAAGCAGTCTGATGGAAAAGGAGTGACAGATACTGCATGACTCTTGCAGGTGCACCTCATCCAAACAATAAACACACTGCACATGGGCATCCGTGACAGACATTTTCTGTCCACAGTCTGGGCATTTTTTAAACCCAGACTTTGGATGTTTATCTTTTTCTTCAGACATTTCACAATATCCAATAAAATGGAATACACTGTTTAACTATGAGCTATTTAAGAAATCTAAGTAACTAACTCACACAAAATGCATACATCCCAAAAGGGGCAACTAATAACTATATCAATATAAACAGGATTAAGTAATCCAATAACAAGAGTCCCAAACAGGGATACTGACTAACAACTCTAAGAAGAGATCGTAAGGCCAAAGGGCTGAAGGCAAAGAAAGATTTTACTGAGGAAAGGGGGTTAAACACAGAAAATAACTATTTACTAGCTAGTAATATCTAGTATTATATAGTAATCAAAGATATATAAAAAATTGAAATATATAACTTGCTGAAAGTTGAAAACTCCCAATAATAGTCTTGAGCAACGCTGGAAACCAAGAGATCCATGCTGTGACAAACTAGATCTGAGGTAATTCCAGCAGTGCGTTGTGGGATAAGGGGTTGGATCTCGAGCTACTGGAGAACTTTGAGCTTGCTATTCAGCCATGTCAGAGCCCAGGATCGGCTCCAAACCCATCAGTGAAGAATGAAAGGCGAGATTGAACAACTTCACATTTAGTTTTAAGCTGCACAGCTGAACCATGTAATTGTTGTGTGTGTGCCTGTAAGGGTCCTCCAGGTGAAATTAGTGTGTGAGTGTCTGCATGCTGAAAGAGAAGTGCTATTGTATTGCATTAAAAGTTAAAAATAGCATTTTTGGTCTTTCAAAGAGTTGTATCAAATTAAGCAAGCATATCCCAACTGTAAAAGCAAGTATGCATGCATTAGTCTGTAGCAGAAACCAATTGCAAGAGTCCAATATTAGACTGTAGCCAGAGGTTGTGGGTTCAGATACCATGAGTCACAACTATACAGCTCTACAATACTGTTATTTCTTCAATAATATATACACATTTCAAGGATTACTTTCAGCAATCTGCAGTTTAGTGTGTATCTGTTAGCACATATACTTAAATGTAATACATCAGATAAAAGAGTTATATAATTGTATTAATGCATTGTATGTCACATATGATGGTACTAATTTTATCTCTTTTTTTTCTCTCATCCCAACCCTTATCTCTCTCTTTTTTTATTTTCTATTATGCGTTGTCAAAATGTCTTCATGTCATCCATGTGTACCACAACACTATATGCTACACTGAAGAGCGAGATAGGCCAGCCCCAGTGAGTCAGCTGCTCCAGTGCCACTGGGTCCAGCACCAATGCCCAGCACTTTTATTTTGTATTTATTTAGTTTATTTATTTATTTTATTTTACATTTGTTAACTGGGTTAGTCTGGCTGAGCTTTTGGCTCATTTTCAGCAGAGACCCGGGGAGAAAAGCTCCTCAGGACTAGAAAGCAATTTATTAAATTTTAGTAACATAGTAGTAACAATCAGCTAAGGATCTTACAAGCAGAGACCTGGAGAGAAAAAAAGCTCCTCAGGCAATTCAGTTATACAGAGTATTAACAATTGGCAGACAAGTATGTGAGTTGTTACAAACAAGGTTTTAAACAATTAGCAGAAGAAAATGTGACTAGTTACAATATTATTTAAGCTGCTTAGAGCAAAATGAGTTAATAGTTAGACAGATGCTTATTTAAAGTGGGTAGGATCTAGTTGTATAGGTGTTTGAAAACAAGAAAGGAAAGTAAGAATGGCTAGTAGGAGACGTAGGGGAGGTACAGTATAGGAGACAGACTAGACAGGTAGGTTGTTTTGAGACTGTAAGAATTAAGAGTGGTTGGAGACAGAGGAAGGGAAGAGGTAGAAGAGGCAGATGAATGGTGTTAGAGATACATTAAGAGTGAGGTGGTGAAATAGGTGAAACAATGGTGGTTTCAGGGTGGTTGGCTACAGTGGCAAGACCACTTTGTTTTTAGGTATTTCCTTGTGGCTAATTTGAAACTTTTGCTATGCTGGAGGGATTTTATTTCCAAGGGGAGTTGGTTCCAGGATGTAGCTGGGTTATAGTTATAGAAAAGGCAGTCTATTTTGGTTTTGGGTTTGTAGATGTCTAATAATTCTTGATTTGTGCTGCGTAGAGTACTAGCAGGGGAATATTTGGATATGACAGTGGAGAGGCTGTGGCAGAAGAGGGTAGATAGAGGACAGAGTGGATAATTTGTAGTTGGTATAGTTGGAGCAGCTGAGGAATTCTAGACAGTCTAGTTCATGTAGTGCTAAGCAGTGGTGTGACTTGTAAGTTTGGTTAGTTTCAAGCTTGGAAATAAGTGTAGAATTTAGGTTTGTGAATATGTGGCAGCTGTACAGGTGTCTTGGGAGTAATAAAGCCTGGAAGAGAGTTATTCGGGCAGTGTTAGTTAAGTATTGCTTGCTATGGAAAAGATGTCCAAGTTTCTGATGAGTTCTTTTTACCGTGTTAGTAATATGGAGATAAAACTTAAGCTGATCATCTATTGTAACACCTAGCAATTCTGTACTAGATTCAGCTGAGATGATAGTGTTGTTGCAGGATAAGATGGTAAATGTACTTTTGAGTGTGGTGATGTTTTTAAGGAGGAAGAGTAGGTGCTTAGTTTATTTTGGATTAAGTATTAATTTGTTATCACTAAGCCAAGTCTCAATGGTGTGGAAGGATGCCTGGGTAGTTGAGTGGAGGTCAGTTGGGTTGTCAGCAATGGTTATAACAGTTAATGCATCAGCATATTGCACAAGAGATGACTGGGGACAAGAGGAGTAGAGCAAGTTGGTGAAGATATTAAAGAGTAGTGGTCCAAGTATGGACCCCTGGGGGACTCCCATTTGTACAGTGAGAGGGGAGGATAGTGCAGAGAGCCATTTAATTGATTTCTGGTGGGTAGAGAGATAGCTGGAGAACCAGGAGATAGTAGGGGGAGAGAAATGTAAGTTAGTGAGTTTATCTAGGAGTGGGTGAAAGACCTTTAGAAAGGTCAAGGAATAGGCATGAGACAAGTTTATTGTTATCACAAGCTAGGGAGACTATGTTGATGAATGATATGAGTGCAGTAGTTGTACTATGGCTTGGGACAGAAACCATGTTGTGTGGGTGTGAGAAGGTTTTCCTGATGAAGGTAATGCATTACCTGCTTGTGAATGCATTTCTCTAGGATTTTTGAGAGTGGAGAGAGTATGGGAATTGGTCTGAAGTTGGATATGTCTGAGGAGTTGCCCCCTGTGTGAATGAGTAGAGTAAAGAAATTATTCCATACAGTGGGGACATAGGATTCAGAAATGGATCAGTTGATTAAGATGGATACAGGATAGGCAAGAGGTTCAGAGGCAATCTGCAGGAAGTAAGAGGGTAGCTTGTCAACAGATCGGGAGCAAGGTTTAAGTTTAGAGAGTAAAGACTTTACACACTTCTCGGAAAGAACCTGGCAGCACTGCCTCTGCTGCACCTGCATTACCTTTTCCCTCAGGTAGTACTGCCCTAGAAGCTGGTGCAGTGGTACCTTCCAGGAGCAGTGGCAGAGGTGGTGTCATCACCCGCAGGAAGTTGACAGGGATATTGTGTAGGGCCACATTGGTGTACTCCTATGCTAGATGAAGAAACTGATCTCCTTCATGGTCTGTATGAGGAGGAGAAGATGTCAAGCACTGCAGCCACCAAAGGAGTAAGGGGACAGTGATGACAGCCCAGTGGGTGAGGACTCGATTCTCACTGTCTCCAGGTTTCACAGACATGAGGCTGTCTTGTCCCATCCCTTATCCCAATCAACCTTTTGTGTCCATCATTGTTCCTGTCTCTTGTCTTGTTTGTCTTGTATGTTTGCATTTGCTTCCTCACCACCGAACTTACCTGACCCAGACATACCTATGTCCCTTACCCAACAGTCCTCTCTTATGGAATTTTAAAAAAAAATGTGCACCTGTCACAGAAAAAAAATCTTCCCATACATAGCTCTCCATTTCCCACACATGTCTTCTTGACACACTTGAGTCAGTCCAGCTGGCTATACAACATGATTGCATTGTTGTCACCTCTCTTTGTAGAGGTGAGTCAAAATTCATTTAACATTCTGCACATATATTCAGTTTACACTGCTAAAGAAATAGATAGATATGGTTCTTTCCTACCTCTGTCCTGCACATTTCTGTATTGCTTTCCCTTTGTTCTTCCCCCTGCTGCTCTCAATTTCACCACTTTCCTATCTACCCCATTTTAACACCCTTTAATCTGGTCAAAGAATAGAATCATGCATAACACACATAAGTAGAAGAAAAAGCAATGGATCCCTTCACTTTTTGGCCTCTATGTTTGTGCAAAGTTTTGTATTTCGCACCAATGCACAGTGACAGTTAATGACAGTACAATGCTGCAGTAATCTCCACACAATGCCACTTAGCCCCACTGCACCATGCCAACACACAGCAACACATGTACTATAACGAATTCGTCATTGCATTATCACTATTTATTTAAAAGTCTTTAAAAGTATTAGATATACCTGAATTCGAACACAGTAACATCTGGACTCACAATGAAATGTGTCAGTGCAATTACACCTGCTGCCACAGAGTCAGTTAAACTCAATACTAACTCTCAGCCTTTTTACAATGCAGCTCACACTTGCGCACTGCTTAACTATGGTCAAACATGGAAAGTATTGAAAATGTGTTATCTCCCATGCACAAACACTTTGCCAACTGTCACACAAGCCCTCTGCGTGACTTGCTATGGAAAAGTAAATATTATTATGGATTACTGCTGTTTACTGTCCATTTCCTGTCTATGACATGAAATTACATGTGGAAACATAACAAACTAAAGGCCCTATCTAACAATATGTCACATATTTATAATACAGCTATGTGCTGCCTCCCCCCAAGCACTGCAAACCTGGTGTCTCAATACTTTTTCCACACATATATCACCTACACTACAGAAATTAATATCAAAAGTTGTGTGATATGCAATGCACATCAATTTGGTAACATGCAGATCTAGTACTATTGACCCATAAGCCTAAAAAGCGTTATTTGCAAGGCTAGGGAAGGAATCAGTATGAACATTATCCACAGGGACATAGGTGACCTTCAACACACTTAACCTGACCCATTTTGGTTTTGTCAAGGGTAAATCGTGCTTATTAAACCTTGTGGACTTCTTTGATATTGACTCCAAAGAGCCGAATGAGAGATAACAGGACATATACTACTGAGTTATCCAAGGCCTTTGACACTATCCCCCATTCTGGTACCATAGAGAAGCTTTCCCATCTGGGAATTAACCCATACATTACTAAATGGACAGCCAACTAGCTCGCTGACAGAACAGACACTGTAAAATCTGGGGACTGCACCTCCACCATTAGATCACTTACCAGTGGAATAGCGCAAGGATCTATGCTGAGCTCTCAACAGTTTGGAAACTACATCTCTGAAGTCCAGGCAAAGGTAGATGGCCTGTGGCTTACCAAGTTTGCAGATGACTGTCAACTGAACTCAGTCATATAGAGTCCCCCAACTATTTTAACATATTACAGAAGGGACTGACAGACAAATGATTGGTGCCAAAGTCATGAACTGAACCTTAAAGCAAAAAATGACTGTGTCCCCTTTGGCAATGAAATACCCATGCTAATTATGATATACATTAGCACCCCTCTAAGCTCAAACACAATGTTGCAAGACTTGGGAATAGATGTTGATAGCAATCTACAATTCATACCTCTCAACCAGGAAACATCACAAATCTGTACAAAGTCCAAAAAATATAGGTACAACTTCCCAAAAAATTGTGACACTGCTTAACATAAAATTTGCAAACATAATCACATAGCCCTGCTCACTCCAATGGAATTGTGGGATTCCAACACAAAGACTCAAGTCACTAAATAATAATAAATAATAACAGACATTTGAATTTCAGACTTCATACTCCTAAGCAATTACATAATAATGCAAAACCTGTTATTCTAGCAACTATCTGAGTTTACAGGAGCAATAGTTAAATCTCTCCCTATTTTGGGCCTTTGACCCACTATTATATTTGGCTTTGTCCAGACGTATTGCTCTGAGAGATTGAGAGGTATGGTAATAGGTAGATTTAAGTTACATGTAGGTTTCTGAAGCAAGAGAAGGTACCAATTTTCTTCAGGGTGAGTAACAGCTTTTCTCCAAATCTGGTGTAAACAGAGAAGTTACTAACTTACACACAATCCTGTCTCAAAACATCTGCTAAATTGTCTTTCCCTAATTATGTTTCAAGACAAATGTTCTCACCTCAGCCACATATTAAAGTCATACATTCAGTAATGTTCCTATGCAAGACTCAAAATTTGCATATTTGAACTATCACACAAGGTTCAATATTACAATTTCCAATAAACTTGCCTCTCCTGTTCTTCATTGCCGTGCTCACTAGAAACATAAAATTGTCATATTTTATAATAATGTGAATTTTGAAATTAAAGACAGTCAAGAATGGTTCACTTATTTTCAAACATGTTTAAAAAAGCTGGGAATTCTTGATGATCATCACAATCCTGGTTGCCAAAGGCCATGCAATATATATGTAACAGAAAAAAAATTTAATAATTTTTACTTGTTCAAAAGGTTTATAATCCAGACTATATTGCAGTATTAAAATTCAAATCCATTATACAATCCAGATTTCCAGGCACAAGCAAAAGCAATAAGCAAAACCCAAACATTTTAACAACTGCAGTAAATAAGAGATGTAACAACCGATATAGTTTGAATTTCCTGAGGTACTGCATCATGCATCTCAACTGATCTTTTACTCTTAAAGATGCACCGTATTTACCAACAAGCTTTATATTAAATAGCTCAAAGAAAAAATAAACAGTGCAAAAATCTAGTTTGTGCTACAAACCATCATAAGAAATTGTGCAAATATGTTTTAAGGCACTTACATTTGCTTATTCGTGCTCAGCACTTGTTCAGAACTTGTAAGCACTAAATAAACTACTAATTACTATAGCACTCAACCTTCCTCATTACCTAGGGGAAAACAGTTTTTGTACTTACTTTTCTCACTTGCTTAGAGAAAAACAGCTCTTGTACTCACTTTCCTCACTTATCTAGGGGAAAACAGTTTTTTATTCAGGCATGTCCAAGGGTCAGCTCCCAGTGTTCCCTCCTGTCTATCTTATGAATCTGGGCATCTTGAGGCAATGTAGAAATTGCCTCATGTACACAGACAACCCTCTCCTCCTACCACCCAACACTACAACCTGTGAGAGATCTAGCCAAACTGTAGGTAAAGCTCTCTCCAACCAAGACTGAACTTGACAGTCATGAGGAGAAGGTAAACATTTGCACCACACTACACTCATCACATAGTCTCACTAAATCTACACCACCAAAATCCACACATAGTAACACAAAAACATTTGCGGAGGCTCTCAATAATAATCTGTCTAAGCAACACAAACCTCCAAAGCAGAAACGCAAGCAACCTCCATCCCCCTCCACAACCCAAATGAGAAATAGCCCACAGACTCAGTGTGCCACTTAACCAGAGCCAATAAGGCAAAACAACGTTCCCAAATAACTAGTCATAGGTGATTCTATAGTCAGGCACACTGAAGTCCCACTCACTAGGCTAAACAAGGAGAAAGCTACTGTCAGCTGCCTGTCGGGTGCCAGGATCCACCACATAACCCACGCACTCAGGTCACTCCACAACAAGTACAAATACGACTCTGCCATTGTTCATGTTGGTGTGAATGACCTGAGATGTACCTCCCTGGACTACATGAAAAGAGACATGGAAGAGCTCTCTGATCTTGTAGCCCAGGCAGGTATGACCCTAGCCCTAAGTAGCATTCTGCCATCACCCAGAATGATACCATAGTACAAGGACAAAATGATTGACCTCAACAATTGGCTAAGTTTCTGGTGTCATTCTAAAGGGATCCAGTATCTGTCTGCTTGGGATGACATGGTCGACAGACCACTATGCTTTGCCACAGATGGCATGCACCTGTCGCCCCTGGGATTCTGGATACTGGCTAAGGCTCTTGCTGCCACTATAGTGCCTTTTTAATCAAGGTTAAAATAACAAATTCACCACCATAACAGGAACAGGCAAGCAAAAACTGAGGGTAATACTACTCAATGCTAGAAGTCTAAATCTCAAAATTCACTCACTCGAGGAACTCCTTAAAATGGAGAACATCGATATCTGTGCAGTGACTGAGACCTGGTTCAAGGCTCCAGAGAGCACCCCTGCACTACCAGGCTATAACTCATACCACATTTTTCAGCCATGTAACTTGGACTGAAACACGAATGGTGGAGGTGTGTCCATATTCATTAAGGATATCCACACATCCAGGCTAGTTGCTCAGCATAATACATCCGAGGTTATCCAAGTGCAACTAACTCTGGGCTAAACTGCAATCCAAATTGTAGCTTGCTGCAGATCCCCCACCATGCTCCAGGATTCCCACTCCTCTTTTCTTGATGTACTGGAAATATTAGGGTTCAACCAAACATCCTAATAATGGGCGACTTCAACTACCGCACCATTAACTGGGAAAACTACTCGTGCACCAACTCCTTAGCTCAACGCTTTCTGGAATTCATAAACTCCAATGCCCTGGATCAACTTATCCACACCCCCACCAGGGGCAACAATATCCTTGACCTAGTCATTACCAACATGAGTGACTGGTGTTCCACACCTGAAGTCAACTCCTCGTTGGTCCGATCTGACCATAAGCTAATCACCCTTGATATCCACATCTGGCCCCCACCCCCCATTAAGGAAACCACGGTAAATAATTTCTCCAAAGCCAACTTCATGCTTCTTAAGACAGAAGTGGAGAACTTCATGACACCCATGCAGATGGACAATACAGTTACAACTGCTGAATCCTACACAAATGCACTCTATAAGCACTTACACGAGTGCATAGATCATGCTATCCCAAACAAAACCAAGATGCTATCCTCCAAAAAAAGGAAGCCAATCTGGTGGTCCCCTGCCATAAACAAACTGTACATCAGAAGTCGAAGAAACTGTTGCAAAAGAGAGTAAAATCCTATGAGTGGAGGAGCTCCCTGGTCAGCCTCAGTAAGAAGCTGAGATCCCTTATAAGATCCTCCAAAGCTAGCTATGAAAACAAAATCGGCACTAATTCTAAGGACAGCCACAAAGCATTCTATAGCTATGTGGAGACTCTCGATGGCAACATCCAGATCTGCTCTGAGTTACAGCACAACGGCACGAAAATTACAGAACCAACTGATATTGCCAACATCCTGGCAGATAGGGTCAGTGCTAACTTTACCCCCCACCCCCTAAAGGGCCCATATCTATACAGGAAAAATGCAGAGTCCCTGTAATCACAAATATGCAGGTAAAAGTTGCACTCTCTAAAGCCAAAAACACAGCATCCATGGGACCGGACAACATCCCAGGCTGTGTTTTACACGAACTTCAGAACAAAGTGGCTCCCCACTTAAGCACCATGTTCAATAATAGCCTCGCATCAGGCTTTGTGCCCACTGAATGGCACACAGCAGCAGTTATCCCACTCCACAAAGGGGTAGCCACCACTGATTCCGGGAACTATTGACCTATTAGCCTGACTAGCCTGGTCTGCAAGCCCAAGGAATGTATCATCATGGAACTCATAAACAAAGACATTGGTAACCTCCAAACTCTGAATCCCACCCAGTTTGGGTTTGTGAAAGGCAGATCATGCCTCCTGAACCTGATCGACTTCTTTGAGGCAGCCACCAAAGCCGTAGATGAGGGTAAGGTGGTTCACGCAGCCTATCTTGACCTCAAAAAGGGTTTCGACACCATCCCTCATTCTGGAATTATAGCTAAACTCACTAAACTAGGTATAAATCCCTATGGCACAAGATGGGTTGCCAACTGGCTCACTGACACAACCCACACTGTAAAAGTTGCAGACTCCAAATCTGACCTCAAAGCAGTGACAAGTGGAGTACCGCAGGGTTCTGTCCTGAGACCTCTCCTGTTTGGTATCTATTTCTCTGAAGTACAGAGAAGGCCTCTGACTAATGAAGTTCACAGATGACTGCAAACTAGGAGCCATAGTCAAGTCCCCAAATGATGTGGACATCCAACAGAAGGGCCTCGCTGAGACAGATGTCTGGTGCCAGAGCCATGGCCTCAAGCTCAATGCCAAAAAGTGCAGTGCCATCCCTTTGGTAAAAAGTCTATACCCATGAACTACCACATAGGCAGCAATCTACTTAACACTGAATGTGTGATAAAAGACCTTGGGACCCAGGTGGACAGTAGTCCCTCCTTTGATAGTCACATCGCCACAGTAGTCAGGAAGTCCTTCTACGTGGCACACCTCATCATAAAAGGGTTCTCATCCCCTCTACTCAGTACTCATTAGACTCATTATAGAGTACAATGCCCCTTTTGGAATGTACCTCACAAGACATTTGCAGCAGCTGAAAAGGCCACATAAGTACCTCACAAAGAGGATTACTAGCCTCAAACAAATGCCCTACACTGACCACCTCAAAAAACTCCAGCTTTACTTCATAGCATATTGCCTACTCCGAGGTGATCTCTGCCTAACATATAAAGCTATGTCAAACCCAGAGCTGTTGGACATTCTACACCTAAAGAAATCCCAATCCTTCCGAGCTGCATGCTCTAGGGACTTAAACCTTGTCACCACAATAAACAGGACATGCTGGATGGATAGATTCCTGTCCTAGAGACTTCCCATACTCTGGAGCAGGCTACCCATCTATGTCAAGCAAAGTTCTTCATTAGCACTCTTCAAGAAAAATATTGATGAGTGGATGTGAAATAGGAAATACACCCTGGGGATTACTTCTGTGTCTCTGCTCGACAGTGGCACAGGAAAATAACTTTCTTGGGTGGCGTAAGCCAGGGAACCTTGTTGGCTAGGCTTATGTAGGCCCTTGGGCTGATAGCCTAGTACCTACCTATGAGCCTATAAGGCACATTATGCAAAACTGTCTTTCTAGCACTCTAATGCATGACATACCTCGTGAGTGCCACTCTGAAATGTAATAAAAATATTCAAGCTAATACATAAACACCATGGCATTTCCACATTCACATACATGTATAATATAATGTATATACAAATGCTTTATTTTCATATCCAAATTCTAAACTTATCCATTTTTAACACTTAGATGTGGAGTGACACATTTCAAGTTTAGATGATTGCAATTAAAATAACGTGTTCTGGATGTATTTCAGTATATCCAACCCTTACCCAGGCCACCCCACGTGGCATGCAGAACACCACATACTACAAATTATGCTCCAGTTAAGATGAAGCAGTTCCAAATGGCAATTAGAAATCAAGTATCCACACCCTATATTTAATCATAAATTACTCCTTGTTGAGCTTCTGAATACAAGTAAATCAGGTTGCCAGAATCTGCTAATTGATTTATAGGTAATTATTTATGCAATGCTATAAATAATAAAATGAACTTATTTTATTTTTTGTAATTTCCCACTGCTTAATCAAGCTAAGCACTCTTTATACATTGCTTGCTGTTTGCTATGTTAAAACGTTTCCATCTTGCTTCACAAGTGTTCCACCAGTGAATTGCAACAAATGACTGAACTGGCATAATTGAAAATGATAAAAAGGTAATAAGAGAAAGTGAGAAGGCACTTCACTATTAAAACCCCTGTGGTGGGCAGTGGGCAGTGGGTATCTCAGATGACATACCATCATTTTTTACAGCTCTGGAAAGTCATGCGGCCACTGAAAACTAAAACCTTCTGTTGGCAGTTTTTTTCTTTCTTGGGCATGGTGGTAGTAGTAATTCTCTACATACTGCAATCAATGTAAATCACAGAAACAGCATCCAAAAGTTACATAGCTTTACTTCCTCTGTGTGCTGCTCACTTCAGACAGCCCTCTGTCATGTAAAAAGGCATACATGCTTTTTTTTTTATTAATTTAATTTTTACTAACCTACCTGGAAAACAAGCTGCTGGAGTCAGAGAAAGTAAATTTTGTTGTTATCCTGATCTTGGTCTGGAGTCACAGATTTTGCAGCAGAACTTAAATTCAAATTTTGTATTGTCTGTTGTTCCCAGCTCCATTTACAGCCACTGCTGCTATTTCTAATGTAAACAAATAGTCCATGTGAGAGTCTTTGACAGACTATGAATCTGATAGGCAGTCTGTCTGCCTCACAAAGCTGAAATCATCATGCATGCCCCTGCATTTTCATGGCGATGCATGATAAAATCAGCGAAAAGTTAAAAATGTAAATAAAAATTTAAAAAAAAAAATCGAAAAATCAGAAATCAAAGGGGGCCACTTGGGAATTCATGGCACCCCATTATTTTTCCCTCAAAACTGGTAAATACTGAGTAATTTGGTACAGTTGAGAGGTATGCTTCACTTCAATTACTGTGTCCACAGTGGTGAGATACACATTCTACATTGAACACCTCATAAATAAGGCCATCACATTTAAGATCAGGGAGGTCATAGCTCTGCTTTACTCTACTCTTGTCAGTCCACTAATAGAGTACAATAATCCCTTCTCTCTGTATCTCACCAGACACCTACAGCAAATGGGGAGAACACAGAGGTTTGTGATCGGGAGAATCCAGCGCCTCCAAAACATGATATACATGGAAAAAGACTGAAAGAACTGTCACTGTACTCAGTATCATGCAGGCTGCTGAGATGTGACCTATGCCTGTCTTATAGAGCAGTCTCAGACCCTGCCACACTGGAAATTCTGGACATCTGAAAATCAAATGGGACAAGAATAACTTGCTCCATGTATCTCAACCTAGCCTGTGACAAAAATAAAGTATACTGGGGAGACAGATATATCTCCCAGTGATTGTCACTCCTCTGTAATAGGTTACCACTGCATGTGAAGCAGTGCTCCTCAATGACCTTATTCAAGTGCAACCTTGACAACTGGATGGGTGATTGTAAATTCACCCTGGGGTGACTCCTATGCCCCTAATGGATAGGGCCAGTCAGCGCTGATGACAAAATTGCTCTGCTAACAATAACCATCTAAATATACTCAAAAAAGGTACTTGTGTTTTTACACAGCTAGGTTTGTAAATGCCCTAGGGCCATTAGGCTGGTAACCTCTTATGAACCTATGAAGCTATGAATCTATGCAGATATCCCAACATCGTCTCTCCAACATGCCCTGCTGTCATCCACTATAAGTTGACCTGCAGTCTTATAAAAGTCTGATGTGTCCTGTAGCACATTTGTAACATACTGAGATTTGTAGTCTGTCTACTTAGGTAGGGTTTCTATTTCCACTGCAGTCATCTTGCTTGACATTACTGAGAACTTTTTACACCAGCATATGGGACACTATTACCATTTTGTCCTCAACAGACACTGCTGATGTCATCAGCTATAAAGTGTTGTCTATGACACTGTAAGCCAGACTTGAGCTGTGGTGCTTGCTTTTAATGCAGAAATCTGTAGTCTGTGTACTTAGACAGGTAGGGGCTATGTTCTCACTGCAGTCAACTCGGTGCACGTTTGTGCTCTTGCCTGACATTAGAGAGAACCTTTTACACTAGCATGTGGGACACTGTTAATCCCATATTCTCAATGGATACTGCTGATGTCATCAGCTATAAAGTGTTGTCAGAGATATTTCAAGTCAGACTTGAGCTGTGGTGCTTGCCTTAAATACAGAGTCTATAGTTTGTGTACTTAGGTAGGCATTTTATTCTAACAACAGTTAACTCTGTGTGCATGTGTGTGTGTGTGTGTGTGTGTGTGTGTGTGTGTGTGTGTGTGTGTGTCTTCTTGTTTGACATCAGAGAGGGCCATTTATACCAGCATGTGGGATACTGTTATCACTGTATTCTCCTTAACAGACACTGCTGATGTCATCAATTATAAAGTATTGTCTGAGAATTTCCACATCAGATTTGAGCTGTGGTGCTTGCCTTAAACACAGAGGTCTGTAGCCTGTATAATTAGATAGGTAGTGGTTCTGTTCTCACTGCAGTCAACTGGGTGTGCATTTGTGCTCTTGCCTGACATTAGAGAGAGGCTTTTACACTAGATGTGGGACACTGTTAATCCCATATTCTCCTCAACAGACACTGCTGATGTCATTGCATATAAAGTGTTGTCTGAGACTCTTCAAGTCAGACCTGAGCTGTGGTGCTTGCCTTAAATACAGAGTCTGTAGTTTTTGCACTTAGGTAGGCATTTTATTCTAACTACAACTAACTGTGTGTGTGTGTGTGTGTGTGTGTGTGTGTGTGTGTGTGTGTGTGTGTGTGTGTGTGTGTGTGTGTGTGTGTGTATATGTGTGTGTGTGTGTGTGTGCTCCTGCTTGATATTATTAGCCTTTTACTATGCTAGCATGTGGGAAACTGTTATTGACATATTCTCCTCAACAGACAATACTGATGTCATCAGCTATAAAGTGTTGTCTGAGACACTTCAAGTCAGACATGAGCTGTGACACTTGCCTTAAATACAGAAATCTGCAGACTATGCCCTTAGATAAGTAGGGGTTCTGTTCTCACTGCAGTGAACTGTGTTTTGTGTGTGTGTGTGTGTGTGTGTGTGTGTGTGTGTGTGTGTGTGTGTGTGTGTGTGTGTGTGTGTGTGTGTGTGTGTGTGTGTGCGTGTGTACGTGTGTACGTGTGTGTGTGTGTGTGTGTGTGTGTGTGTCTGTGTCTGTGTATATGTTTGTGCTCTTGCTTGACATTACAGACAGTCTTTTACACCATTATGTGGGACACTATTATTGCCATATTCTTCTCAACAGACACTGTTGATGTCATCAGCTATATCTGATTTGTGGATACTGTATGCACTATTCCCACCAGGGCATGGTCAAAGACTGGCCTGGAGGTCAGGCAGAAGTCACCTCATCCTATACAATACAGATTACAGTGACATAGTTTTCAGTCTATCCACATACATCTTGGCATGGTTTGCAGGCCAAGTGTTTTCTTGGTGAGAAATCCCTCTGGTCTCTCCAGCGCTTCATGTGTCTGGTGAGGTATATGGAAAATAGAGCATTATACTCTATTAGTGTTCTGATGAGGTTCCAGTGCTGTCGTGCAGTCCTAAGAGCTGAAAATACTGGTGTGGCTTATGATGTACACAACATAGGCTTTCAATACCAGTGTAGACACTTGGTGGTTGAAGTTCATATTGCTATCTACATGTGTTCCAGTGCTTGCATCACTGGGTTTCAGTATAGCAGGACTGTTGTCAGTGCTGTAATTAGCGTGAAATTACACTTTTCAGAAGGACAAAATAAAGCCACATTTTTAGATTTATTTGTAGATTGTGTGGCTTTGTCACCAATCATTTGTCTGTGTAAGCCACTCCTGTAGTATGTTATCATCATTGGTGGACTCAATGATTACACTCAATATGCAAGAATCAGCAAACCTGGTAATTCAAAGGCCATATGCTTTAGCCTGAACTGTCAAGAAACAGATTCCAAACAGTAAAGGGCTAAGCACAGCGCCCTGGGGTACACCAATGGTGGCAGCTCTACTGGTACAATTTGATTCACCAACTTTCACAGTATGTGTTCTTTCAGTGAGCCAATTGGTTACATGTCTAGTGACATAAGAATTAATCCCCAGCTGAGAGAGTTTCTCAATGATCTCAGAGTGAGGGATTGTGTCAAAACCCTATACAAGATCAAGATAGGCGGTATGCACTGTCTTACCTTCATCCAGGTCTATCACACAGAACCAATGGGCTATGACAACATCACAGTTCACTTATGGCTTGACTCAGCACATATACTTTGTTGATAGGGCTGAGTACACATTTCAACACACCATCCACATGGGCTATTTTCCCATAGAAGGGTTACACTGACATGAATCCATCTGAGTTGGGGGGACAGCACATGAAAGATGCATGTAGAGACACATCCTGACTCTCCTCATCTGTGAGGTAGACCAACATGTCATCATGGAACTTTTCTAAATGGACACTAGTAATATCCTGTCTGTGTGAAACAGACCTGTGTGAGTTGTTAATGCTACATCATGTCTGATACATCAAGAAAAGTCATTTGACACAAATCCACACTGAGGTATTTAATCAACAATGTCAGATGTGGCCATAAACAGCTATATCACCAAGTGGGTAGACCAGTGGATCACATAATGACATCTAACTATGTTGAAATGTGTAAAGTGATCTAGATCTCGGCTTCTGTGACCAGATCTATACATCAGGGCTGTCTGCTAGGCCCTTTCCTGTCCATTATTTAAGTAATGGACATCACAGATGACATACACATCCTGTGTCCAAACAGCTGCCTGAAGGACTACAGATTGTAGGCAATCATTGAGTTCAAATGTAATATTAGTATGTTACAGACAGTATCAATACACACTAAAAATTGCTGCCACAGCCATGACAACACCTGCAAAGACACAAAAAACATGTAGGTATTTGTTACATCAGGAAAACAAACACACAACCAAAACATAATGTGGACATCACATCCTATAATCAGACCAATAGGTATGTGACTCATGTCCTGGGGTAGATGGTTAGTGCAACATCCAACAGCATATAGTCACAGTGCTAACTACTTCCTTGCATGCAACAAAAATAGTAGTATGTGAAGGATATCCACATCAGAGGCCATAATACCTCTATAGTTCCAGCCTTCATTACACCAATAACTGAGTACAATGCACACTTCTTCATGTACCTCCCTGCACATCTTTCACTGATATACATCACTGAAGTGTACCATTTTTGCCACAGTGAGCTGTCACACATTGTATTGGCCATACCTAGGTATACTTTTTGTGGCATAAACATTACTGTCTGATGGTACAGAACCCCCATCAATTTGTTACACCAGATGCATGTGTGCTACCTGTTCTGGTGATGCACACAGTACATGCATAGGTGTTTGACAACATTAATGACATGGATAACATTTGTGATAGTGTGGATTGTGATATATATATATATATATATATATATATATATATATATATATATATATATATATATAAAACATGCACACCAGTCAACTAGCTTGCATTGCTTATGATGTTTCATACATGTATAGCAGTGTCCCTCCTAACACCTCCAGCAGATGTTACAGTGCCAGGAGACAGTGTGTGTGATTATTGTCATAGAGTGTGGATGTATCATAATAGTTGTACAAATGTGCTTGTGCAGAATCATTTCTGATCACTCTAAATCAGATATGTTATGTCAGAGTCATGAGGTTACTGGTGGTATTATTCTGATATTGTCCATGATTGTGGTTGCTTCTTTTAATATTGTCCATGTGCCTTTACCTGTGTCCCACTTGTGGGAGATCTCTGCTGAGATTACACTCATATTCAGGAAAATCAGTTTGCACAGCTTCACACTATGCACCCTACCCCAGTTGTATGTCAGATTCCTGATAGAAGTCCTCTGCATTATTCATGTAAGGATAATTATCTCACACAGACATCCTCCCCGTTGTTATGTCACCTTGTGTGACAGTCACAAAATAAATAGTTTCACTGTGCAGTCCCTACTATACTAGAATGATATGCGATTGGTACTGCTTCTACAACCGTCTTCCATTAACATGCCCTCATCTGCTGTACATTAGGTTGTTTCACCTGTCCTCGTTCCCTGTGTTCATTTTCCTACAGTTCATCTGTATGTCCCTATTCAATACACACACTTCTCCTGAGTGTTTATTTTACATGGCAGTCAATGTACCCTTACAGATCATTCATACAACTTCAGTACAGAATGCCAGGAATGGGATTTCACAAAACTCTGCACTGTAGATACACCATCCCGTACTGTGTTTGGACCATATACTTAACATTCATGCCTCTCAACTGTCCAGATTTTCACAGAATGTCCAGATGTGTTCCTTATCAAATGTGTGGCTTTCTGCCATATCACTGGGATGATCTCAGGACTGATGTGACTCAATAATTACATACATTTGACTTACAGACTTCAAATCCTTCAGAACATGTATCTTAAGACAAACTCCTGGTTAATCTAGTACATTTCTATAGGACAAATATGTCAAATATATATCCCTATTTCTGGGTCATTGTTCCCTCCCCCCCCCCGCCCATTATGCTGGCCTTTGTCCAGATATCTTGCACTAAGAGATTGAGAGCTATTTGTGAAGCCCCAGTGATCATTGTGGTATTCTGTACAAAACTGCAGACCTTCAGTGCTCTGATTTAAATAGGAGTGCTAGCTGTGTTCGTTTACATTGTTTCCTGGCCGCCAACATTGTTGCCATCCAAAACCTTGCTTATTTACACTTAAATGCAGAGCACGTCAAGAATATGCAATGAGCACTGCTGCTCACCACGCATCACACATGTTGACTCTGTGTAGCCTTCGCACAAAGCCTACACAGAGCAGGGAATAATGGTACTGTAAATTCTTTCTGAAGTGCTCTCAGGTCAGTATTACTAATTGCATCTGCTCCCCATAATTCATTTGGATCCTGTTTACATAGTTCTTTTTCAAGATAATCTAATTTGATTTCAGTATCTGAAGTTATTTGGATATCCCAAGGACAATTTATCACCCCTTTTGTGGAGTCAAACTGCTTGGCATAAGATTTTGTAAATATATCTATAACTTGTAGTGTCTGAGAATAAGTTTTAGAAATTACACACAGTTTATCAATTTGTACGCTTTTACTCCTTCCACATCGTATGTATCTATAAAATGATTTCCTGTTATGCTCAATATCTTTATATAAAATTTTCTTCAAAATTTTCATGATCTTGTCACTGTGTTTAATTGTTCTGCCCAGCTGTTAATTTAATTTTTCAAAGTTGTTATTTGGCCTCTTTCTATTTGTTTTTGTTTTGTCTATCACCTTAATCAAGTATTTTGTTCTTATGGAAATATATCCTCTGACATTGTTTGATTAGATCATGATGTTTAACATTTTTTGAGTGTTTTGCACCCAAACTATTTCTCCTTCAAAACCTTCCACATTTCCTTTTGGAGTTTTTAAACTGAACACATAACTCCAATTACTTTTACATAGTGGCTGTTTTGCTTCCATATAATCTATTAATCTTCTATGTATTGCAGGAGTAAATGGTGTACAGAAAGGCACAAACCACACAAATACAGCAACAAACACCTTCGAGCCCAGCTTGGCAGCAGTCCTGTAGGAATAACATCGGTCTACTGTTGTGACAACGTAGTTTAATGTAAAAGCATAAAAAAAATCACAATACGGTCAAGCGCTTTCATCCAGTAACCCTGGACTTCATCAGAACTAATTAACAACTTAGAATCCATGTTTTATTGCTAGCCAAAATTCCCAATCAATCTAAAGAAATTTGCATACATTTAAATATATAACACCATTCTCATTAACCCTTTCACTTCTCTTTGAAAATATGTAACATCTAAATGATTTAGTACTTTAATTACTTTCATGTTATACAAAAATATTTTTTTCAGCCACATATACACTGTAAAAACAATTAAACAAGTCATACAGTAAAATCTATGTTTATAATTCTAATGCTCTATATTTTAAAATTGGCATAATAGAAAGATGGTCATTAATGCCTGGGGGCTGGGTGGCATTATATCTAAATTGCCAATTCAGTTCAGCTTTTTCAAACTTATTACCCCAATCTCCCCCTCTAGGTGATCTTTCTACAATTTCCAAAATCCCAAACAGAAACCCATTGCATGCAGAATTATTTTCTAGGTGTCTATAGAGCTCATTGTTTACATTCTTCTGTCTTATAGCATATATATGCTCATAAATTATTTTCCGTAGGGTACTCTCTGTTTTACCTATATAAAAACTTTTACAACCATTACAAATAGCAATGTAAACAATGTCCTTAGATCCACAATTGCCTGCTAATGTTCTTATTATTATAGGTGGTTTCCCTATACTTAAAACTGAGTTCTTTAATATATATTTACAAAAATTGCAACATCCACATCTACTTGTACCCTTTTCACTAATACTTCTTGGGGTTACTGGGTGTTCAAATAGAAATTTTAGATAATCCTGGTCGTAGGTGTCTGTGTCACCAACACTATAAGTTTCACTTCTGTTTCTACCATTCACATTGTCACTCACACTATGACCCCCTGTCCTTGTGTTGTGTACTTCTCCATAAGTTGGAATGTCATATGTTTTTGGAAAAGGATGTGCCAGCTTGTCTCTATAATCCTGTTCATCTCTAAGCAATTTACCTTGTTTTCCTTTTATATTATTTTCAGTTTGTTTTTTCACATTATTAAAAATATTTCATATCTTACACTAAAATCCTTAAATAATACATTGTTTACTAATGCGTTATTTAGCTTGTCCACCTCTATCAACAGTTTTTCAGTTCTATCATTATTGTTTTTTATAATGAACTCCATGAGCTCAAAACCATGACGAACAAACATTTCAATTAACAATTCACATTCTGTCTGACCCCTAAACAGTCCGTTGGGGAACTTATCCTAAGTCCCCTAGGTACTCGTTTACACATTAAACACTCTTTAAGATATGCGTTATCACATTGAAAATTACATACCTTTCACAAAAGCATTTCAAAGTCTTAGTCCATTCTTAATACCTCCGTTTGTTCCTTGCATATTCATTTTTGAAAAAGAGATACTTTCGGAATTAAACCAATACCTTAAGCTTCTGCTGCTAACATCTTCCAAAACTTGGTTCCCCTGCCCACAGGGGATTGTATTTTGCAAGAATGAGAGTGTAGCAGTGGAAAGGAATCCAGGAAGTAAAGGCTCGCAAGTACTATTTGCATTCACATTCTCGTTGCCATGGGAACCCGTTTTATAGTTAGACTTATTATTTAGCTTCTCAACTGAATCCTGTAGTTGAGAAACCTTTTGAGAAAGTAATAACACGAGCTGAGTGAGGTTTCCACTCTTCAGTGCAAAATCCTCTGAACTCGTAGCTGCTTCATTTGTTCTTACATCAACAAAATCAAATACATCCATCGTGGTTTAGTCCACAAGTTCACTCAAAACACAGGCATAGCCAACCAGCTCTGGCTCGACACCACCAAAATAACAGTTGCAGGAGTAAATGGTGTACAGAAAGGCACAAACCACACAAATACAGCAATAAACACCTTCAAGCCCAGCTTGGCAGCAGTCCTGTAGGAATAACACCAGTCCACTGTTGTGATGATGTGGTTTAATGTAAAAGCATAAAAAAATCACAATACAGTCAAGCGCTTTCATCAAGTAACCCTAGACTTCATCAGAACTAATTAACAACTTAGAATACATGTTCAAATACCCTATTGCTAGCTTAAATGCCCAATCAGTCTAAAGAAATGTGCATACATTAAGCAAGTATTTTGTTCTTATGGAAACATATCCTCCAACACTGCTTATTAGATCCTGATGTTTAACATTTTTTTGAGTTTTTTGCATGCAAACTATTTCTCCTTCAAAACTTTCCACATTCCTTTTGGAGTTTTTAAAATGAACACATAACTGCAATTATTTTACACAGTGACTGCTTTGCTTCCATATAATATGTTATTAATCTTCTGTGCATTGGGTTAGATTTCAGTTTGGCAGAATTATCTAGCAACAAATTAACCTTTATGACCCCATGATCGCTGCACATCAACGGTGGTAAAACTTGACATGAAGTAACAGTAATTTCTTTAGAAACAAAAATGGTGTCTAGCATATTCTTTTCTCTTGTAGTTTTTTTTTTTTTTTTTTTTTTTTTTTTTTTTACAATCTGACTCAATTGTTGTTCCTGAATATACATTACAAATAACTTCTTTACTAATGTTATTAAAACAATATTACTCCAGTATGTGTCTGGTAAATTTATGTCCCCAGGCACTATTATTTTCCCCTCCTGTGTTTCATTCAAGAAATGTATGAATTCCTCTAAGTCATCAGCATTTAACGTTGATTGTCTATACACTCCAACAATTGTTATACGTTTCAGGGTTGTCTTTATTATCACAATTACACGATCAATAGTATTGGTGTTGTGACTGATCATGTAATAATCGCAGATCTCATAACAAGCTTTAATCCTGATCATAACACCCCCCCCCTGATTCTTTTTAAAATGCCTGTTACAGTAAAACATTTATAGCCTGACAAAACTGGTTTCTAGTCATTGTTCTTTTACCACATTTCAAAAATAGTAACATCAATCTTGTGGGAAAATGTTATAAGTGCTCCTGCCATTAACAACCATTAAAAATGTTCGACTTGGCAAAAATCCTGCCTTGTATTGTCAAATATTGCAAAATATCTTATGCAAAAATTCTGCTCCCTCTGTGAGAATATTAGATATTGTTATCTGTGCTAGCCTGACTGGCTGAAGCTTTGTAAATAATTGTAAATTATGTGTTATATATGTCAGCATGACTAGCTATAATTTTGTAAATAACTTTTTTCTTATTATTAATTTAATTCATGTAAGATGTTTGAATCAGTGTTCTTCTGTATGACCAAGTGTACATGCTTTTAAAAAGAATTCCGGATGTAGATTATGTAACTAAGCTGGCCTAGATGTGACGTCATCATGTGCCAGAGCTGAAAGGAGTAAAATCCCCACAGCAGCTGTTTTGTTTACTTTTTAAAGTCTGATATGAGAGAGTAAAATTCTCATAACAGCTTTCTGTGACTTTAAAAAAAAATCTGCTATAAAAGCAGGTTCTGAGTCAGTTAAAGTTCTGTAGTTGTTGCAGTTGTTCAGTTGTTGTTCAGTTGTCACTTGTTTTCCAGATCAGTAGTTTCACTCAGTTTTTCAGAGCTGTTCAGCAATAATAGTAAGAGTTGTTATTCCAGTTACTGAGGACCAGAAAACAGCCTGAAGAGTGGGGATACATTCTTATCTTGCCTGGCAGAAGTAAGAGTATCATCTTGCCTTACAGAGTTAATTTGATTAGATCAGGACGGTTAATCTTTAGATAGTTAGGGAACTATAGTTAGATAGTTAGAGTTTTTCTACAATCAGAATGAAATCTATCCTACAGCGTTATTTTCATAATTTCTATGAATGAAAATCTGTGGTTTATTAGAATCAGTTATTCAGTGCCTACATGTTTTAAATCATTTTATTTATTATTAAATATTTTGCTACATTTTATTGTGGCTGGTTATTTAGAAAGTACTTTTAGTAACCTGAGCGTGGTTATGCTTATTGTGATAACACCAGGGCCACTCCAAAAAGCCTTACTGCTTGGATTACATGCTACCATTTATATCAAAATTTATTTTACCCAATATAATTGAACACCCCTTTTGAAGGGTATTGTGGTATTTGACTTGTGGCAGCCATTACCTTGCAATTCGCGAAAGAGGACATAACACGTAAATCTGTGCCAGTCTTTCCTAAGAGAGTTTGTATATGTGAATATCATGTATTTAAGAGTGAATGTGTCATATACCTGGAACTGGGACACAGTGCTCTGTAGTGGACAGTGTGAAGACTCATTTAGGGACCTAGCGTGAAACATATAGTCCAGTCCCAGGTTTGGAGCCTGTTCCTGGTGTAATCTTAGGGGAAACTGTGTGTTTCTATCCCTGCATTCAGTGACACTCCCTTACTGGAGACAGTGGTAAGGATTGAGGCACCTTAATTACTGCCCTGGGTTTAATTGGGGACATCACACCCTCATCTTGATAAGTGCACACCATTCTGTTTGAACACGTATGCCAAAGGTTAGGCTCAGATGCTCAGCACATTTATATTTTTTAAGACAGGGCATTTTTTTTTTCATGTGGGTATTTACCCAAAAATATTTTCATTCGCCATGATGTGACTGCTCTTTTTATATGTGATTTGTGAAACATATGTCCTAATACCTGTACAATGCTATCTAAGAGGGCTATAAGTTCCCTACTAATGGTAAGAGAGCCCTTGTGGATGAGATCATTTGTACTGAGATGAATAAAAACAGATCCATACTTCCTTACATTAAGGCATTGTCAGGCCTGTCTTACATTCTCTAGCTTTGCTCCTGGCAAGCATAACATTATTCAATGTTCATTATCTTCTCTGCAAATGTAAGTATCACTTCATCTGATAACTGAATCTCCAATTACAAAATATATTTTCTGACCAGATCTGAAGAATCTTCAATTTCTAATTCAATAATATCTGCTCTACCAATTGTTACAAAGGCATGATCTTCAAAACCATTAGTCTTCATCCCAATGTTTTCATTGCTTATAACATTTGCAAGTATACAGTTCTCATCCAGCTAGCTTTGTACGTCCACATACTGAGCCATGCTGTCAACATCTTTCTCATCTTTTTTCTTACAGTAATGTTCTTCAGTCCATCTACCTGCCTTTTCACCTGCCCCTTGCCTCTTTTTTCTACCTTCCCTTTTGGAAAAATTATGCTCTTTTCTATAGACAGAAGATTCTCTGATAGAAAAATGTCATTCCCTGTAATCTGTGTTTTACATAACAAGGCAGTGTCCTTTTTAGTATGTATTCTCTTTGCTTTACAGACATTTATCAGTTTATTTTCCTTTCCTGTTATTTGTTGTGAACTTCTTCCTTTTTCTCTTTTGTATTTTCTTCTATATGCCCTGATTCCTCAGATTGCTGAATACTTGTATCCAGAATTCCAAAGTTGTCAGTAATATTATTTTATTCAATAGGGGGTGAATGATCTTTACAGGCAACAGACACTTCATTTCCAAAATCTGCTCTATTTGCTCTTTTCCTAACATTATTTATCTCATCAGTCCATTCATTAACATATATAATAAGAGTTAACCAAGCTGTGCCATTTGCAGAAGTGCAATCGTCATCAGTAAGTCTAGATTTACTACTAATAATGTCAAGCAAATCATTCAACTTTTGACACAAGGAATACAAATTACCAGTGTTGTCAGATGTTAGCTTTAAAAATACATAGCATTTAGTACACCGTACAAGATACCAATGCTTTAGCAAATTATTATGGCATACTCATTTAAGAAACCCATATTCAGCTGCGAATAATAATTTTAAAATAAAAAAACAATCAAAATCAGTTACCACAGAATTCAAAGTGAATGTAAATCAACTTCTGTGAGAAAAAAATCACATAAAAACTATACAACAAAATATTAAATTAAGTACAATGAAGTTGTTCCTCTATCCATATAAGTTGTGAAAGTCACACAAAAGCTGGAATTCCTTTACATTGCACACAAATGCATGCGGTAGCTTTGGCTCACTATAGTTCACAGACGCACCTCTTTTTAGCAGTAAATATCAATAAATCACAAAGGAAGACAGGATTGTTCAGATGATCTCTGGATTGTCCTCTCTGCAGTCTGTGTGAATTTACAGTTGACTAGGCTCCTTGGGATGGCTAGAGTGTGTTTGTCTATAACCTATACCTTTCTAACAAATGGTGAAAAATAAAAGTAAAACAACGCAATACAAATCAAACTAAATGTTCTTGTTTACAACCTATCCCTTCCTTCCTACAAATAGTGAAAAACAGTGGTAAAAAATCAAATATAAATTCAAATAAAAATGTTTCTTATCAGGCTACTGCACATCAATCACAAACCAATACAGGATTTTTTAGAGAAGTTCATTATCAACAATCAAATAAAATTTTCTATATAAGTCAACAGACATACCTGTTTTCCTACTATTACTTTTCTCAGCAATAATATTAGAAATAGTAATATTTTTTCCATTCAGATTTACTTGTCTAGTGAACAATTTTATAAAGTTCTCACTACATTAGCCCATCAGTTGGGGATGAAAAAACCTTTAGCAACTCTATTTCCTCATTAGTCAAGGACATGAAAGAAACATTCATTACTTTAAATTGCCTAATTGTTTTCTTGGATCCTAATTCCACCACCAGTTCCTTTCATTCATTGTATACCTGTAATTCTACTGATAATTATGGTTGTACCAGATTCCATTCAATCTTGAACCAGATCTCAAATGATACCTCAGTTTTCCTCCTTTGCTGTGTCCCTTATCTTTGTATGAAAATTGTAGGAAAACCTCCATTGTTTTGTTATATTACTCCTCCATTTGTATTCCTTTTTTCTGCAACCTTATCTGTAGAACCATGTAGACACAACAATTTGAATGGCAGCTATATATATATATATATATATATATATATATATATATATATATATTCATTTTTGCAGGGAGGCAAGCCCTCCTGTACCCTCCACACCCCCGAAACTTAAATATACCAACTCCGAGATTGCACTACAGCTAGGAAAAGGGAAATCTCCCATTCCGCACTGTATGCAGATCTCCATTCAGAATTTTGAGAGTTGAAAACCATTATGAAATTTGAAGTTTTGGAAATTTGACATTCTGAAGGGAATATATATATATATATATATGTATATATATATATATATATATATATATATATATATATAGATATATATATATATATATATACACATATACATATATATATATATATATATATATATATATATATATATATATATATATATATTTCTAGTATGAATGTCAAAATTTCTAAATTCTGAATGTAAAACACTGGCAAACTTACTTCATACATTCACATTACTGAAAACTCAACACTGAAACTATAAAAGATTTCTAAAGAAAAGCAATTTCCTTTTGCAATATTTACAACAAAACTCTATCAAAATATTAATCTCTAACTTGTCTGAAAAGCGGTAGTGTTATGGAAAGTTTCTTTCTAAGGTAAGGTATAAGGTAAGGGTTAGGGTTAGGGGCAGGGTTCAGGTTAGGATTACCAGGTAATATTAAAGTGGGCAGGGAGCTACACCCATGTTGTGAAATGTACTATTCAAATGTGCTCTTTTGAGGCCACAAATAATGCTTGTGTTGTGATGCCAGCCTTTGTTACTTTTAGGTCTATGAAATAAGATTAGCTGGTAATATTAAAGTAGGCAGGAAGCTTCATCCATGTTGTGAAATGTACAGTTTAAAGGTGTTCTTTTAATGCAACAAATAATGCTTGTTTTTGTGATGTTAGCCTTTGTTACTTTTAGATCTTTAAAATAAAACTGTTTCTAAGATGCAGGACTTGTGTGCAAGCTGCTTAATCTTCCACCTTGGTGTTTGCAGGGGGCATAAAACTTCAGCTTAATTTTTTCCATTAAACTGAAAGATTATTTTTGCTATGGTCTATAGTCTTCTTCTTCTTCTTCTTCTTCTTCCGGCTTTTCCAGGTTAGGGGTCGCCACAGTGGATCACCTGCCCGCTCATGATTGGCAGAGAAGTTTTAAGGTGTTGAGTTGCCAGCCCGGTGCCCAACCTTCCACAGAAGGCACAACACATGCACACACTCATTCCTAGGGCCAATTTAGAGTGTCTAGTCCACCTACAGCATGTCTTTGGGATGTGGGAGGAAACCGGAGCACCCGGAGGAAACCCACGCAACCACAGGGAGGACATGCAGACTCCACACAGAAGGCACCTCAGCTGAGAATCAAACCGGAGAACCTCTTGCTGTAAGGTGGCAACGCTAACCGCTGCACCACCGTGGCTGCCCTGCTATGGTCTATAGTGACAAAACAATATTATTTTTATTGTTAGGTGTTATATTGCAATACTCTGCAGTCACTGAAAAATGAGCACAAATGTCTCCACTTACTGTTTGGAACTCAGACTGTCATGACAGAGAGAATCATTGTGCTGTCTATCTTGTATTTTCAGAGTTCTGTCTATCATTACTCCTTGTGATATGACCTGGAGGGAGCTCAGCTACTATCTATGAGTCTGTGAGAGAAACCAACTGATCCTGGATTGCTAATAAGATGGTTATTGTAGGACTGCTCACACAGACAATAGCAACTGCTATACAGGGATGGTAACTGTTATCATATCCATTGAAATCTGCCTCAACTGAAGCCCCTAACTCAGTAGAAGAACTATGAGACTTGCATTAAAGCAGATGAGCTACTTGGCAACCAGGAGAGATAGGACAAGGTAATCTGGATTGAATTACTCCTCACAATTAACTTTGAATCCTGCCTGTGCTTTCACGGACATGATAGAAGCAGATTATGGGGACTATGAGACGTCAAGAAATGTTTGTGTGCATGAGCTGGGGTTAGAAAGTCCATTAGAAGGCTTTTTTTATAAACAGAGCATTCAGGTTTCAGTTATGTAAATTAACACATCTTTACTTTAAAACTCATATGGTCACAACAGTAAAGAAACAATGACTGGGATATTGGTTACTGAATGATTTAATTAGGCATAGCCAGTTATAAATAAAAAGTAGACCAAAAAGACTGGAAGTTTTGTTATCCTGGCACAGAGAATCTTATGAAACAAAAAATTAAAGAGGACTGTCTTAAAATAACAGAAAAGTCACTTCTTAAAATAAGAGGGGCAGCTATGCATATGCTTTGATTTAAATGTGAGAAAAGGGATCGCATTGTTAAAATTCTATAATGCTGATACTATTTCTAACATGAATGTTAAACATACTGAGAAATTTATGAAAGAACTTATGGAATACAATAATATTACTACTGCTAGCATAGCTGAAACTGTATTATATTACCATGTAACTGCCAGATTGATTAAGTGTGTCATGTTAGTGGATGGGAGGGAACTGCAGGGGCAGTTGGACTCTGATAATATGGCCACCCTTATAAAAAGAGCAATATGTCTATAGGCAGAAGACTTTAGCAGAAAAGGCTGTGAAGCAGTGTGCATTCATGGGGACAAAACATCACACCCCAATTTCACAGCTTAAAAGGGTACAGTCTCAGGATAAACAGCTCATAACCACATCTTTGCTATCCCATGAATCAGAGAAGAAAGAGTTGACCACAGCTAATAAGTTCATTTTAAGTAAGGGTCCAGGACTAGTACTAGAATGCACTTAGAGAAGGAAGGTATGAGTAACCATTTAAGGATAGAAAGAACCTACTTACCCCTCTGAAAACAGGGAGGAGCTAAATGGGTACACAGAAACAAAGGTAGACTTTGAATGGAGGTTCCTGAGGATCAGGTTGAAATAGCAAAGCAAAACCTCAGAAAAAGACATTTCCAACAAGTTTGTTTGAGCTCTGAGAGGACTCTAATAAGGATATCTGATAAGTAGAAATGTTGGGAAAAAGAAAACGTCAGGAAGGAGGGAACACATGCTGCAGAACTAAGACTGGACAAGCTTAAAGAAAATAAGTGAGTATTGAATTTCAGGTAATGGACCGAAGATCTTGTGAGAATTCTAAAAAGGAAGTAGCAACCATTTGCCATACTGAGTACTGGGGTGAACTACCATTCTTGAGGGAAGAGCAGAACACTGAAATCCTTGTTCCTGTGCTACTAAATGAAGAGATAGAGACCGCTAAAGAAGAGGTTCCTTTCCATGCTGAACTCAGGTAAGTTGGCTAACATTAAAAAATCCAATGGGAGAATAACACTTTGAGTAGAGCTGCAGAGAACACAACCAGGATAGTGGGAGAGGAACCTACCATTAATATCCCTATGTCCTACCCTTACTTTGAATTAAAGTGTGGCTTACTCTATAGTGTGACTAACAAAAAAGAGGAAGTAATAAGTCAGCTGCTGGCCTCTAGACCCTTTGGGAATCTGGGCATGAAAATGACACATGGTCACATACTGGGGGGCATACAGGTGTGGACAAAATCAAGACCAGGACTTTAGCCGAATTTTTTTGGCAGGACATGTTAAAAGAAATTGCTAAATTTTGTTCAAGATATCCCAAGTATCAGAAAACAGTCCCACATCCTGGCTTTAAAAATCTTTTATCCCCACATGCTTAAGAGAGGTACCTTTTGAGTAGCTTGCTATGGACTAAGTCCATTTATTGATATCAGCATATACTGGCAATCTTAGACTATGCCACAAGCTATCCAAAAACAGTTGTAGTCTGATACAAGTGATTGCTTTTTCAGGCTGTGAATGACAGAAAACGCTCATATGAGTGAATGTTATCAATTGAGTTTTTGCCAGCAGCCTTTTGTATGGGATTGTGGTGTAGCAGGCAAAGGAATTTCTCTTTTCTCACTGTTATGCTATCTCAGAGTTGGTATATGGAATTAGCAGGTAGTGCAGGGAGGGATCTTGCCCCCTGCAAAAACAATGAGTTTTAATTTTTCTTTTTGATCATTTTAGACTCACTCTAAAATGATCATTCTTTGATTTTCTAGTATTGTGATAGTTCGCTTTTTGATGATAGAATCCCCAAAATAATCTTGCTTCAAAAGGCTAACATGAAAGCTATAGTAAGTGACCTAGTTCTACAGTCTTCCAGGGTGTGTATACCAAAGGAAATACTTACTTATCAATTGACCCTATTTATTACTAAAATTATATACTAGTTATGCCAATATTTTAAAGTAACACAACTCAGGGCACTACCGTATCACCATTAGACTAACAGCCTAGTGGAATATTTTGACAAGACTCTAAAGTCCATGTGCAGGAAAGCCACTGAGGAAGCTAGGAAGAATTGGGACCAACTCCTACCTTTTCCCTTGCTTGCCATCTGAGAAGCAATACAAGCATCAATGGGGTTTAGCCCTTTTGAATTTCTGTACAGCAGACATACCTGGGGGACTGACAAATAGCCCGAGAAATACCACAAAAGGAAAAGACCCTGTTCAGCATTATAAGAGCCTTCAAGCTAGATTAAATGTAGTATTGTCTATAGTGTAAAAGTAAATGGAAAGGATGCAAGACACCCAACAAGGGATTTATAACAGGAATGTTAGAAATAGAGCTTTCCAGGTGGAAGACCAAATAATCATTCCCACTGCCAAGAACAAGTGTTTATCCAAGTAGTAGAGACCTTTTAAGGTCATAAAAAAATAAGTGACATGAATGATAAAGTAAGACAAAAAGGGAATAAACTACGCAAACAAATCAGGTGTAGTTTGGGTGGGGCAAAGGGAGCAGTTGCCCAAGGCAAAAGGTGTTAGGAGGCACAATTATCAGTTGCACATGGGGCTTTATTACAGTACTAGCAGAAATAAATGCCAATTTTATAGCTGCCTGCTTAATTCCACCATAGGAACAACAGTGCAGCCTGAGCTCATTTTCAGAAAATCCATTTGTAATACCATACTTTATTTATTTATTTACATTTGTTTACTGGGAAATTCCGACTGGTCACACGTCCTTTTTCAGCGGCTACCCAGAGAGAAAAGCTCCATATCATGTACATGATAGAGATACAAAGTTGCAGCAATAGTAAACAGCATTACAAGTTGTTGGCTTTAATACAATAACAAGATATTGATTATCAACAGTATATACAGAAAATGTTGCAAGTTAAGATAGTTTCTTGTTGTTTATAATATTAGTAACAATGTTGTCAGACAAGATGTTAAAGTATGTAAAGACAACTAGCTATTTCTGATTGTGGTTAGTAGTGGCGGTAGTATAGTTAGGTTAAGAGTCTAGGTGGGGGGGGGGTAATGGTGGGGGTGTTAGTCTGGATTAGAACAAGGACAAAGCCAGTGCAAATTTAAGTGGAATTTGAGGGCAGTCTTGAAAAGACTGCTGGAAGGTAGAGTAGTTATAGAGGGTGGAAGATTGTTCCAAAGTTTAGATATGGTACATGAAAATATGGCTTCTCCTGCTGAGTTTTTAGGTTTGATAACAGTGAGTTGATTTTTGTTGCTTCATCTTAGGGGCCCAGTGGGGTGATAGGGTTGGAGAAGGGTTTGAAGGGAAGGAATTTTAAGGGGGTGGTTAATAAGTTTATGAGCGAGGGTGAGTTGATTAAAGTGAAGGAGTTGTCAGAGTTCTAGCCAGTTTAATTATTTTAGGGAGATACAATGATGGCTGCGATTGGAGGTTCCATTGGTAAATTTAGCAATTTTGTTGTAACAAGCATCCAGCTTGTGTAGGTCTGTCTGTCTAAGGTTGGTAAGTATCGGGGATGCATAGAGTAGGATGGAGATTAGCTGGGAATTGGCTATGGAGATTCCAGCTGCCTTGGTTAGGAATTGGTGGCTTCGATATAATGCACTAAGTTTCTTGTGAACTTTTTTTTTATTGTGAGAGATATGTGGGTGTCGAATCTAAGTCTGTTGTATATTTTCACACCAAGTAATTTTGTGTGTTCTGATGGACAGATGACGGTATTGTCTTTGGCAAGATTGTTGAAGTGGGGGGGGGGGTTTGGGTGGCTTTGGAAGGTTGGAACAGGAGTTTTGTCTTACTTGGGTTGAGTAGGAGCCAAGCATTGGATAGCCAGCTTTCTACAGAAGAGAATGATTCCTGTGTGATTTGTTGTAATTCTGGTAGAGTGGGGGCAGAGCAGATGAGAGTAGAGTCATCTGCGTACTGTATAAGAGATGCTTGTGTGGTGGCAGTATGTAGGTTGTTAGTGAAAAGTGAGAATAGCAGAGGGCCAAGGATAGACCCTTGGGGAACTCTGAGAGTAACTGGGAGGCGAGGTGATGTGTTATTGTCCCAGATTACTGATTGCTGACATCTGCGTAGATAGCTGTGGAACCAGTTGCAGGCTGGTTGGGAGAAGGAGAGGTTGGGGAGAGTAGAGAGTAGTAGCTCATGAGATACCATGTCAAAGGCCTTTGAGAGATCTAGAAATACGGCAGTAGAGAAGGGGCCATTGTTTCTGTGATGGAAGTATAGTGTTGGTGAAGGAGAGTAGAGCAGAGGTAGTGCTGTGATATGGCCTGAAACCATGTTGGGTTTTGGAGAGGAGATTATTAGCTAGGAGGTAGTTGGAGACCTGGGTGTTGATACATTTTTCAAGTAACTTGGAAAGAGGGGAGAGGATAGCAATGGGGCAGTAATTGGAGAGGTCAGTGGAGGGGGTGCCTTTGTGGAGGGGAATGATGTGGGATATTTTCCATATCGAAGGAACATAGCCTTCTGTTATGGAACAGTTGATTAGAATTGAAATTGGGTAGGCTAGTGTATCAGATGCAATTTTCAAGTATTCAGAGGGGAGATTGTCAGCTGTGAGTTTGGTAGGTTTATGTTTTGACAATAGTCTTTTTATGTTGGAGGTAGGTACTGAGGTGAAGAAGAAAAGAGGAGTGGGGGGTTTAGGGTTAGGAGTTGGTGGGGGCTGTTGTAAGGAAGTGTTGTTTGTTTAGAGATGTTATAGTTTCAGTGAAGTGTTTGTTGAAGGATTCAGCAATACTGCTGGAGGAGGGGGTAATGGATGACTGGGGGGTATCAACCTTCCCTGGGTGGACGATATTATTAATAGTGGACCAGAATTGCTTAGGGTTGTGGTTGGTAGAGTTTAGGGGGGACTTATAGTAGAGGGATTTGTCTAATTGTATATGCTTTTTGGCTTTATTGCACAGTTCAAAGAATGATTGCCTATCTGAGTTTTTTTTTGTTAGTCGCCAGTGCTACCAGGCCTTATCTCTGGATTTCATTAGGGTTCTGGTGGTCTTTTGTAACCATGGGGCATGCCTGGATCTGACTTTGTTGGCATTTCTTACAGGAGCATGGGTGTTTAGGATGGAGAGGAAGGTACTGTTGAAGAAGTGGACAGCCTCATCTAGGTTGAGGTATTTTAGTGGTTACCAGTTAATTTTTTGCAGGGAGGAGTTGAAGGAGTTGGGGTTGAAGTTGGACTTGTTCCGTATTTGTCTGTAGATAATGGGCTTCAGACTGTTTGTGTGTTGCTGAATTAGGAAAGTGGGGGGTGGTCACTAAGACTGTCAGGTAAGCAGCCTGCTAGGTAAGAGTGAGGGGCTTTGTTGACTAGGATCCAGTCAAGTAAGGTATGATTGTTATGGTTTTTGTTGATTCGGGTAGGGGATTGAATGAGTTGAGTGAACCCATGGAGATTAAGGTGAATGGTTGGGAGACTGTTATTACAGGATAGCCAGTTGATGTTAAAGTCACCAAGAATTATGGTTTCCTGGGGTAGAGCTAGAGTAGCCTAGCTCAGGAGATTTTCTAGGAGTGTGATATTTTGCCCTGGTGGGAAATAGCATCCTGTGATATTGATTGCTTTGTTTGGGTTTAGTTTGAGATTGGCATAAAATATTTCTTCATTGTTGTGGTGAGGGGCAGATGAGTTCAGGAGTTGAATATTGAGGTGGTGTTTAAATATCAGTGCCACACCACCTCCTTTTTTGGACAATCTGTCTATGCGAAGGATGTTGTATTCAGGTGGAAGTATTTCCTCAATTTTGATGTGAGGTTTGAACCAGGTTTCAGTTAGGAAGAGAATATCTGGGGAATATATGCTTATGCTGGCGTGTAGTTCTTGGATTTTATTGCATATGCTTCTGATGTTTAGGGACATTATAAGTAGGTCTGTTGTTTTCTTGTTGGCTAGGAGTTGAGTTGTGGGGGGGGGTTGCTTGGACTAGGGTTTGTGGTTGCATTGGATTTGGGAGGACCAGGGTTTGGATGGATGCCTCAAGCAAGGGCTAGTTTATAAAGGGTATTTAGGATATGTTTTATATACATAGTAAAATGCTTATGGTATCTTAGGGATATTTTATTTGAGAGTGTGTTAGGTGTTTGGTAATGGAGTGTGTGTATTGAGAGGATGGTTTTGGTGGCAGGGGTTGTGTAGTTATAGTGTAAATGTTTGAGGGAGGGTGTTGAGAGGGTACAGTGGAAGTTGTTGGGGCATGTGACTGTGGAGCCTTGGTAGGATGTAATGTGAGCTAGAACTATGCAGGTTAGGATTGTTATTATATTAGGTAGTAGCATGATTGTGTTGGATGTAGGGGGATGGGGTGCAAATGTTCATAACTCTTTAACTATAAGAGCTAGACTAAAAATATAAATGCAAAAGTTGTTCACCAGACACTGACCTTTCTAACAGTGTAAATGTTGATAGTGCCTATCAAAGTCATTATTAAATATTTGGCAAGCAATGCTGATATTGTGCATATTTTTTTACCTTTTTGGAAAAGCAAAGCACGATATCTTGTTCAATGTACCATGTAGACACACACAATTTGTATTTAATTTGTTTGTATGAATGTCAGCTTTAAAATGATATATTAACCATTACTGTGTGATACTCCTTTATGGAGTTATTCACATAAATATGATTAATATAATATTTCTCACAATTGATAAATAAACAAAGCATAATATCTCATCACCTGTAACAGACAGAGGCTACATATCAGTGTAGAAGTTGTGTGTCTCAATGTCAGCTTCAAAATGAGGCATCATTTATGTCATCAACATGCTCCCTTGCAAAGATATGAGCATAATAATGAGAAGTATTGGAAATGTATAATTTTCATAATCCTACAAGACTAAACAAACTGTGATATCTCTACATATGTACAGTGCATAGACACAGTTATTTTACCATGGTGTAAGGATTAACACTGTCTTGAAAATGAGGTATTACTTCACACACTGACCTGCTCCCTTGCAAGTTATTTACCAAAATATGAAAAAAATAATAATTTCCATAATCTAAGTCCAAAACAAACTTTGATATCTGTACATGTGTATAACATACAGGCACAGTTCTTTTACCATGTTAGAACTATGCATACTGTCTTCAAAATGAGGTATTACTTAGCACATTCAGATGCTCCCCTGCAAAGTTATTTACCAAAATATTAAAGAAATCATAATTTCCATAACGTAAGTTTGAAAATAACTTTGATATCTGTACATGTGTACAACATACAGGTACAGTACTTTTACCATGTTGGAACTATCAATACTGTATTCAAAATGAGGTATTACTTAGCACATTCAGATGCTTCCTTGCAAAGTTATTTACCAAAATATGAAAAAAATCATAATTTCCATAACCTATGTCCAAAACAAACTTTGATATCTGTACATGTTTACAACATACAGGCACAGCTATTTTACCATATTGGAACTATCAATACTGTCTTCAAAATGAGGCATTACTTAGCAAAGTTATTTACCAAAATATGAAACAAACGGATATTTGTACATGTGTACAACATTCAGACCCAGTTGTTTTACCATTTAGACAGATATCACTGCAAATGTACACATTCATGGTGTAGTCAACATACTGCTGAATGGGTACATGTAAAGAGAAAAAGCAAGGTAAGGACCACCACTCCACTAGTGAACCCAGGATAGGCATGGGACTTCAGTGGCAGGCAAGCCCATCTGATCTGTCCAATACCTGTGCTGGCTACCCACTCAGACAGCTGATACCACTACAGTCATAAAACCTCCTTCAGTGTCAGCAGTCTCCCTTACTTATGCCTTTTCTTTTTACATGTGCCTATTCAACAATGGACCTAAGGGATCAAGTTCTCCCTTACTAAGCCCTTCCTGTCATCTAAACTCTACACATGCCTGATAAAAGAAGAAGAAGAAAAAAAAGTATTGCAGGATGGTTACTGACATATTCGATTGTACATGGTAGTACTCTCCTGAAAAAGTTGTTCTTTCTCAGCATGTTCACCAGCTCCTTCCCACAGTTACTTGCCAAACTCAGAAAAATATATATTACACAACACAATTCATTATAGAGTTTTACTTACCATACTGGTCCTACTTGGTCATGTGTGTTTTCCATTCTTCTTACAAGCTGCATGTTACCAATCCTACATAGCTCTCCTCACACCACTGTGGAGGTCAGTCAAGAACAACGCAATGTCTTCCTCAGTTAGGTGAACGCTATCCCTTCTGAACAGGTGAACATCTTCTGTGGTGATGTTGTCATGGCAGATTGTAGATCCACCAACCCTGTGCATCAAGCCATGCATGAACCCATTCTGTAAATGTCTGGCCTTGTGCGCTGCCCATTGACTGTTTGCTGTTTTCCATATCTGGCGAGGAATTATGTCAGACCACACAAAATGACAACGTGGCCACCACAACTTAAGGTGCTCAAAAATTGCTCTGATTTGAAATCGTAGCCTTCCCAGTGGTTGACTGATCACATCATTCCTTCCAATGTTGGGCTCAGGGTAGATGGAACACTTCTCTTCCAACAACTGCAGTATTCCACTCCAATGCATACCTTTTCTTGCAATCCAGTATACCTTCACACTGGATGTGGGGAAGCTCAAGCTGTAGTAGTTTTCAGTTATGGAGGCATGGCTGGCAGCCTAGTGAATGTAGGAATGGCCACATACCCACACTCTCACTTGTTCTCCTGCTCGTGAAGCCATGTCAGTGTCAGAAAGTGAACGAACCTGCACAGGAAAGAAAATGCAAACAGATTACTATTGATGTTTGACAGATGTATTGGAAGACTACATATATATGTATATCATAATGCATTACCTGGTTAGACCATCCAAATCTTCACTCCTATCCACACGGGCATTATTCTTTTCATAAGGTACATAAGTGGTGATGATGCTGCAGAGGTACATACCTACCACCCGTGAAAACACCAAATTACACATAATGACTGACAAAGGGGTACAGAAAGGGCACATGTAAACAAAAAAAGCAGGGTAAGGACCGTCACTCCACTAATATGCCAAGGACAGGCATGGGGCTTCAGCTCGTGGGTGTCTGACGTGTCCCATACCGGTGCTGGCTACCCACTCAGACTGCTGGAAGCAGCAATAACTCCAGATTGCATGCAATGCCAGCACTCTGCCTTACCTCTGTCTTTTCCATTTACATGTGTCCTTTCGGCAATGGCCATAAGGACTGAAAGGGGGTGCTAATGTAAACTCTCTTGCCCTGACCTACATACATTTACTACACCTGAAGGGAGGGAGACTGAGTGGAGAGCTACACCAAGACAACATGTGAAAAGACCAAGACTGACCCAGGTTTTGTCTTTTTGCATGTGTCCTGGCACCCCCGATGCCATGCTTACCTAGGACAGCTGCACTATGGGACTGAGCTGAAGAGTCTCCAAGTTCCCAACTGCAATCCAGGTGGATCATACGATCCATGGTGGCTGGGTATGCCCCCCATGATGCATCCACCAACACAACAGCAGTTGGCACAAAGGAGTCAATGGAGGGAGAGTGAAAGTGTACATCACAAAAACGCCATCAAAGTGGCACCCTTGAAACCATGCATGATGTTTAGGTGTGACACCCAGTGACGCACACAGTATTTAGCACCACACTCCAATGTCCCATTTTCCATATGCATACAGATCTTGATTTGTCTTGTGCATCGCATAATGTGCCTTTCCCGATGTCAGTAACCCACTAGAAATTTATGGGCATGGTACTCGCCAAAGCATTCGACAAACAAGTTGACCTTGCAAGTCGGGCACCCTCATGACGGCTCAGCACATTTACCCTTGCTGTCACAGTTTTTGCATTTTGATTTACGCCATTTCACTGGAAAGTGTGAGCCATGCTTAAATTGGATCACAGCCACTGGGACAGTAATCTCAGTGCATCTTTTCCCCTTGGTGTAACTTGCACGTAGATGCAAGCCTAGGTCCATTCGAAACTGTAACTGTGTTGCTGGAATAGCACGCCCAGAGCATGACAGTTGCTGGTTTCTATTGCTTTCATGGAATATAATGAAAGCATCAACTAAGGCCACATCCCATAAAACCCAGAACAAGTATAGCCACCATTTGTGGGCCTTTCTGACAGTGGGATACTGTGTCCTGAGCTGATCTGCTCAGTCCACCCCATTCATGTAAGTGTTGTGCATATTTACAACTAATGGACATTGCACCAATGCCTTGCTTCCATCACGCTTTCTCCTGTGTGTGCTGGAGACTGACAAGGTTGGGTTACATTTAGTTGACAAGAGGAATACTGGGTTGCTATTTATTTATTTATTTATTTTATTTTACATTTGTTGACCAGGCTAGTCTAGCTGGATATATGTCCATTTTCAGTAGAGGCCTGGGGAGAAAAGCTTCACATAGAAGACTTACACAAACAGTAAATTAAACATTAATTACATAATATAATTGCTATCCTTCCATTCAGTAGCTAGCAGTGATCTACTCTGCAATTGCTTGTAGTAGCCTTGCCGTGCTTTACCAATGGCCTGTCTGTTGAATGTTAGAGGCCATACTGATCTATTAGTGTGCATGGTTCCACAACAGTATAGACCATCTTGCAGCAATTGCTGTACCAGCAGAACAGAGGCAAAGAAGTTATCAAAGTAAATGTGATGCTTCTTGCCAATCAGTCCCCTAGTTAAGTCAACCACAACTTGGTGTGCCAGTCTGACCTCTATATTCTGCTCCACTTTTCCAGTGTATAGAGTCTGCCAACACTCACACCTTAATGCCATACCTCTCTGGCTTAACAGGCATAATCTGTCTAAATGTCAAGCGTCCACGGAAGCTGACCATGGCTTTGTCTACAGCCACCTCATGATGCACACTGTACTGTGTCTTGCATGCATGAAGTACTGTATCCAGTACTGGCCATACATGTAGTTTGTCATGACCCACAGAGCCATGTGTTAGGCTCAGGATGTTATCTTTGCAGTAGAAATACTGCTGAATTTTTTTCAAACCTGTCTCGGGTCATGTACTCTGCTACTGGGAAGCGACCATGTACATGGTGCATTTCCCAGTACTACCTGTATTCAGGAACATGTACAATAGACATGTATATTCTGACACCTAGAAATGTGTGTATGTCTCTTGGAAAAACAAGACTCCACTGCGTATCGATTGTGCCTGCTGCAGCCTGCCTCTGTGCAGCATAGCAATTGGTTTCATTGGCAATAAGGGTGTACAGCTCCTCTGGGAACATCAAATTCAGGCAGTCCATCTCTGTGCTATCTGAGCCCAAGTTGTGTACTGGGTCTACTGGCCCCACAAAGTCCTTTGTGCAGCATAGCAATTGGTTTCATTGGCAATAAGGGTGTACAGCTCCTCTGGGAACATCAAATTCAGGAAGTCCATCTCTGTGCTATCTGAGCCCAAGTTGTGTACTGGGTCTACTGGCCCCACAAAGTCCTCAATGTGCACTGTTTGAAGGTGTTTTTCCCACGTGATCATACATGGTGGGCATGCTCAGCGTACCTTACTGGGTCATCTGGAACAGTTGGGAATGGGAAGTGCTGTAGGGTTCAGAGATGGTGCTCTCTCACTGTCAGTGCCAACTGCACTGCATGCAGTTGTTAGTAAACTACTAACAGACGTTCCCTGCTGAGGCACAACCATATCATTGCCTGACAAGGAGCTACTTCGACTCATATCTACTGGATTTTCTCCATCCCAATCCACATACTCTGGACTACTTTCGTTATGCACAGTTGTAGAAACATCCATACCCTTGTCAGCACTTACAGTGTCATGCACCGTGGAGGACTTCATAGGTGTGTCAGTCATACCACGTGCTTTCTTGAACACAGATAAAGGCAAGTCATCATCTGAGTCAATCTCTGACTGCACTGGGTGACCATCATGTGTGACCCCCTAGGAGTGCAAGTGGCACCTCATCCTCATTGTCATGTTCGATGTCATAAGTACTGGTCAGGTCTGCTTTGGCAAATCATAGTGGTCTTTCAGGAATGGCTGGCACAGGGGCATCATGCATATCACAGGCAATGGCTTTGTCATGCAGACATGCGAGTGGAATATCATCCTCTGTGTCATAATCTTCATCCTCACTTTGGTTGGCATTATGTGGTTGTTCAAGGTCCATACCTGTGTCTGAACCACTGCTACAGCCATCAGAGTCTGTTTCCTCACCCAACAGGTAAATGCTGCTTGCTTTCTCCTCAACAGATGGCATCTTCGTTGTGGGTGGTGTTGCTTTACACATGAAATCACACCTGAAAAACACAATGGTATGCAACATTCTGATGTAATATACCTTCACAGAGGCACATGAAAAGCAATGTACAAAAAAACTATGTATTGACTGTGTGATACAGGAAATTACTACATGATACAATGTTGAATTGAAGAAGTTCACAAAGATATGAAGCATATATAACCACAATCAGCAACAGCCAGTAAGATGCACTGTAAAAGAAATAATTAACAGGGCTAAACAGTCCTACGAAAAGAGCAAGAACATTTGCAAATATAAAAAGAAAAGATGGAAGGTATTCAGCTATATACACATAGGGTTGCCACCTTTTCAAATGCCCAAAGTGGGACATTTTTGGTGCAAATATCAGATTTTGCAGGGCGAAGCATACCCACGGCCAGTACAAAGAACAGAACTTCACTTGTTTGCCTAAATAAAAGCTTATAATTGTAGCATTTTAGTTGCTTATTCTGTTTCTTATAGCATTTAAGTGTTTCAGATACAGAATAACTGTTTTATGCAACTATTACATAAAATATAGGAAATAAGTTTGTCCTAAAATCTCAGGACATTTGACATTTTTACAATTTTTTTGCAGGACACAACTGCCCAAAGAGGGACTGTCCCTTGCAAAGTGGGATGGGTGGCAACCCTATTACACACCCACATATTATATATGTATATGTATATGTGTATATATATATATATATATATATATATATATATATATATATATATATATATATATATATAAATATATATACACACACACACACACACAGACACACACACACACACACACACACACACACACCAAATTACTACTCATCTGCTAAACCTAGTTAGGGCATTTTACTTTCAGACACACACAAACTTCAGCCTCACAGAGCAAGAAATCTGGACAAAGCATAAAATAAATAGGGCCAGACTATAAACAATGCTGCCATGCACTTAAAAATTTGATAGAACAGGATCTCTGTTACTATTTCTCTAAGGAATATGAAATCTGAAACAGAAACGTTAGTTACTTAGCAACTTCAGTCTGTTTTATGAGGAACGCCCAAACATATGAAAAATCAGTCCCCATACAACCCTTCAGTAACACTTCCTGGTAAGAACATGCACCAAAATGAAGCTGGAGAGATAGGCATGTATCCCACAGACTGCTACATCTATGGAACAGGCTGCCCCCCCCCCCCATGTGAAGCAGAGTTCCTCCCAATCCCAATGCAAGTGCAACTTGGACAATTGGATACGAAACCAGAAATAGATCCCTGGTTTGGCACCTACGTGTCCAATGGACAGAGGTAACCTGTAAATGCTTCATCTCCCAGACCCATGCTTAAACTTATGAAGGGTATCACATCTTGTCAGATAGCTTACCAGGACAAGGATAACACAGGTAGAACATTACGGCTAGTACATAACTTAATTTTCTTATGTTTTCAATTGTCAATCTATCCTCAACCTTAAGGGGCAGAGTCCCCAGCTACCTTAGACCATGGGTATCTCACCAAATAGATATGCAAATACTCTAACAGCTGAAATATGCCTCAAAGATATCACCCACAAAGATAGGTTTAACTGTAAAATAAGAACAAGACTATAATCAGTAACTCAACAAAATGACTTCACAGTTCAAAATGCACAGGAAATATTTTACTACAATAGTGCAGGATAGTCTCAAATAAATAAAGGCAACATATGACTTTGGATATTGTCATTGCCTTATAAGTAAAAAAGTAAAATAAGAGCAAAGCTATAATCAGTAACTCAACAAAAAGTAAACAATGTAAAATATATTCTTCCACATGCACCCATGTTTGTTACATTGCTTGACACTGTACAAATGACAGAAAGAAAGTGGTGGTGGGGTGGATTGCAATGACTCCAAGTGGATAAAAAGCCAAATCTGACTTGTGCATTCATCAATGTGATAACAACTTCTACTTATCAGTTTTGCCTGAAAAGTGGTAATGAGTCAGTGCTATATTGAAAATGCACTGTGTTAATGACCTGCAAAGTTATGAATGCTCAGACACAGGTGATAATTGCTGCACATAAAATACGCATTCATTATATTACCTTGTGCAGCTGTTATGTAACACAGACTCATTATCATCAGTAAGGAGAAAACCTGAGTAATTCAGTAAAATAGTACAACATTCAGATATTGAGCCCTTCCTCCCAGCTAAACTCCACAAATGACTGCCAAAGCCAAGAAAAAAGCCCAAACATATGGTAGCTCCATGCTTGAAATAGTCAGCAAGTAAGTCAGGAGACATCTATAAGAAATTGATTCTAAGGAATTTTGCTAGAATTAGTGGCCTAAGTAGGTAATGGAAGATATGCTATGTCATATACCAGAAAGTAGTAACACACTATTTCACAGGTCAAAATCAAACAGAAACGGCTAGCAGAATCAAGTGCTGGCAGGAAATAAAGGAAGTAATAGTCAAATCATGTTTCCTTTGTATACTGTACATTTTAGTTGTTTGACCAGCTACTATACAGACAGGGACTAAAGGTGGTTGTGTATGACTTTAAATCTCATGGCAGGTCAAACAGGACAATGAACTTGAGCTTCTCCATCTTCAAAGTACCATAAGCCAAATCCCATAGCACCACTGCCACAAATGCTCTCCATAAAGGGATAACACAGAAAAATAACTGGCATCTGAGCCAGGGACTAACACAAAATGGCAAGAAATACATAACAGTACCCCTAGAAAGTCATCCAACCCTTGTAACTGTCATATTGACACCACATCCCTAAACGCTGGCTCAGTAGTCAGGGACTTGGGGGCACACACAGACATTCATCTAGCGTTTGACCATCACATTTCTACACTTGTGAGGAAATCATTCTATGTTTTGCAACGTACAAACAAAGGTAAAGCATATAGGTCCAAGGAAGTAAATGTTCCATTGTATTCAGCATTCTTCAGACCTATCGAGTACAATGCCCCCTTTAGTACATAACTAACCAGGCATATCCAACAAGTGGAACATCCACAGAGGTTCCTCAGTAAAAGAACACCTGGCATACCTCTGACATATACACAAAAAGCACAATACCACAATTACCCATTCTAAAGGCTTAATATTGATTGGGGTATAAATAGACTACCACTTCTCTGGAACAGGCTCCACACCTATGTGAACCAGAAATTAACCCTGGGTTTATCCCCCAAATTTATGAAAGACAGAGGCAGACAATAATGTCCAAAGTAACAGACCCTGCCACACAACTTGTACAAACTTCCTTGACATATCCTCTCCTAATAAATGCCCATGATACTTAGGGACACAAATGGGTTAGACTGTACAACAGATGCTTTAGTGTAGCCAGCTGAGATATTTTTGTAGGGATTTAATTTGTTAGAAGGTCTGAACTGTGTTGAAGGACCTGTTTAGCTTACATTTCAAAGAGCTTTTCCTTTATTCGTTCAAGACAGAAAAGGAAAAGATAAGCAGGCTGATGATACTGCAATATTTATGAGATCTACAGGTAATAGGGCAGATGTGACCACAGCAATCTGTCTGAACAAAAAAACAAGCAAACAATGTACACCAAGGAGCAAGTAGAGCTCTTCTAGTTGTCAAACAGGCTGAGTTACACAGCTCTTCCACCATGAGGAAGAGTATTCAATACTTGACAAATAAACCACACTTTTTGAGTGCTGTCTTCAAGGTATATAGCATAATTCTCTTTGAAATTACCCTTCTATAACAGTTCCTGGTATATACGTGCACCAAGATGAGGCATTCACCGAAGTCACCCCATTCAAAATGCAATGAAACATGCCAAGACAGAGACAGAGAGAAGCTAACGTTCCATTGAATGTTTTTCCAACATATAAGCACATATATCTACATCTTCCATTTATTATATCACCTCTTTGAGTCCCCGTTAGAGCAGCAGAGTCAAAAATACCCCCACCACCCTTCTGCAGCTCCAGATACCCTCCCCCATCTAGACACTGCCCTACTTGGCACTTCCTAAACTGCCCTTTCCAGCTACTGCATTTGTAAATGTCTCTCTTTTTTTGTATAGTGTGTTTTGATGTATTTATCTGTTTTGTTTCTTTCATCCCCACTTTTCCATCCATCCATCTATAACCCCTTTTCCCACTGTTGCATAAGGGGTCAGAGTGTCACTTCAAAACACTGTGCCCTGGAAATAATTGACTGATAACAATAACAATACTTTACTGTTCTTCAGCCCTCCTGTGTATTCATTTATTGGTTACCAAAAACAGTTCCAAGAATTTAGCAGTAATTCAGACTGTTATCTCTGCTAGATAGCAGCTTCCATTTATTTAGCCAAACCCACTTTTTTCGAAAGTAAGGATGCACCCCTATGTCAAACAGGGTTTTATGTAGTTTACTAAGATCAGGCTCAGAATAAGTTTGGCTGCTGTATAATAAAAAGGTGATCAGGTTTCAACACCCTTGGTTAAACCTCTCAATTACAGTATTTCCAATAAAAAATTTCATAAAACTTTAAAAATGTAGTGGTACATCAGTTAACAAATTATGACCAAGTGTTCTGCTGTCACTAGGCTGTCTGGCATCATATCATCTAAACACATTTCCTGCCCATCTGGGTTTCCTCCTGCAAAGTAGCTGGCTGTAATAAAAACAAGCCAACTATAACATCCGTTCCCTTGAGAGTCTGTACTTGGATGTATTTGGGAAAAAGCTTAATATGACAGACTTTTTATGTAATCGTTCACTTGGTACCTGCCTACAAGGTATGGAATGGCATAAAACCAGACGTCTCTATGACTATATGATTTACCAGTACTGCAGGCAGGAGTAGGATTCACAACCGGAGGAAACACATTTATTTGGAAGCAGAAGATTTTGCCTCATGAGTACCACGATTACGAACAGCTGCAAAATCTTCTGCTTCTGAAATAAATTATTCATGCAAGAAAAACTTGACCCATACACATTATGACTTTCCTCTGTTTGTGACTCCTACTCCCAGAAAGTAAAAAGTAAAAAAGGGTTAGAGTGCATCTCGGTTCTGCCCAAAATAACTTAACCACGACCCTATGATCATCAAAAAGCTTACGTAAAGGACAAGAAAAGCATTGACCCAGGCAGAAGAAAACTATATCACATAATACAGATTTGTGTCTGGAAACAGCAACATAAGCAAGTACAGGAAGCACACAACAAAAGCTGACTATAACATCCTTTCGCTTGAGACAGTCTCATTTTAAATGTAATTGTGCAAACGCTCAATATGACTTTTTATATAATCGGTCGCTTGGTGTCTGCCTACAAGGTATGGAATGTAATAAAACTAACTGCAGTAGTAAAAATTGTATAACATTACATTTCACTGAGTGAGATAAGCTGTAGATATGCTGCCTTCACACTGCTTCTATGGGAAAGACTTTTGACTCCAGCCGTACCTAAGCACGGAGATTGTCAGCACCATGAAACCAATCTGAAGTACCTGCCTGTGATACCAATAATGACTGCCTCTTTGACTGTATGATTTAACAGTACTGCAGGCAGAAGTTAGATTCACAAACAGAAACATTTATTTGGAAGCAGAAGATTCTGCTTCATGAGCACCACGACTATGATTACGAACAGCTGGAAAATCTTCTGCTTCCAAAATACATTATTTATGCAAGTAAAACATGACCCATATACATTTCCTTCATTTGTGACTACTACTCCCAGAAAGGAGAAAGTAAAAAATGGTTACAGTGCATCTCAGTTCTGCTTGCAGTAGCCATGACCCTATTATCATCAAATAGCTTACCTAAAAGATAAGAAAAGCAGTTCTTGGGTCAGGCAGCAGAAAGCTAATGATTACTTCCTGATAACAACCACTAAACTGGTGACTCCAATACTGATCCTTGCGATCTGTCCCCAAAATACATAGAGCGATCCAGCAGCAAATAAAATCTGCAAATATCATTAAAAGGAAAGGAATTACCTGCTGCTGGACCATCTATTTATTCGACAAGAACAAAAGAAATTTAGGATTGGGGTGGAGGTGTTATGCAAGTGGTGGCTAGGACTGCTAGAATCTAATCGGCTACCACCACTTGCTTTATCAACCGCTTTGCAAGCTGATTTTCTTTTATAAGTTTAATGTGAGCAGCGTGTAAAAACACACTGAAATGTAACTATATAAAGTAAATAACAGTTAGGTTACAATTTCAGCATGTTTTAAATGCTGCTCACATTACAACTCTACATAGCAGTTTCTCACGTCAGTGGAAGGTACTCAGGGGTAAAAGCTTGCAATTCCTATAGTCTCACAACACGCTCGGATATAAGCATCGAGGAGCTGTGAGACAGTACTCAGGGTTAATGAGTTAAAGAGAAAACAAGAGCTGAATATATATTTAAATATTATTCGAACTGCTAAGAAAAACAGAATAATAATATAGAAGAAGGAAAAACAACTCCACCTGGATAATAAAGATCCAGAAACAGGAGTAACCCACAAGAGACATACAAAATAACCTGTTGCTCAGGAACATGTCGGCAAGAATAATTGAGGTAAAGGGATAGATTCATCACCCAAAGGGGATAGATTCATCACCCAAAGACTCCCTATGCTGTGGAATAAAATCCCGGTATATGTGAGGCAGAGCACCTCGCTGGCCTTGTTCAAGAGAAATCTTGACCAATGGATGGGAGATCGCAGATATACCCCAGGGATTACCTCAGTGTCACTGCTCAACAGAGGCACAGCAAAATAATGGGTATAGTTCCCCATACTAAAGGGGTGGCGTAAGCCACAAAACTATGGGCTAGGCTTGTAAATGCCCTCGGGCAGATAGCCTAGTATGAACCTATGAACCTATGAACCTAAGAACTCCGTGTTTTACTGTATTGAGCAATGTGCAGATACAAACCTGTCCAGAGTAAAGTAAGATGTAGAAACTTGTGCTAGTCTCATTTCTCGCTTGGCCTACATTTCACTCTCTTGTGCAGTCAGAGTGAGCAACAGCTGATTACATATGTCTGGTTGGTAGTTACCTGACTACGACTAAAGTTTGCAGGGGACAGAATACGTGTACATAGTAGGATGATCTCAAGAGGTACCGGATTAGGGTCAAACATGAATATAAAAGGTCAGGTACCTGGCCAGTGAAATATTTCACACATTAAAAGCCTTACATTCATACTGACACACCGGATAAGAAAAGTACATTACAAATGCACAGATATGCTATTCGTAGATATTAGATAATAGAGTCTTACCCGATTCGCAGTTTAAAACTAGAAGAGATCTGCATCTGAACACCAATAAAGGGAGCCCACATGATGTATGCATAATGAAGCACTACATAAATAGGAACAGAAAACCTATGAGCTAATATTTCTAAATTACGCTATATGAGTAAATAAAACAAAATAAAACACTACATAACCCTTACAAGCCTAGCCAAGAGTGTATCCCAAAAAAGAAACCTCAGTAAGCACTTGTCGCCCTTGTGTCCCTCATTGACAGGGGCGACAAGTGCTTACTGAGGTTCTTTTTGGGGATAATCTTTTGGCTAGACTTGTAAAGGCTGCAGGCAATTAGCCTACTAACTTCCTATGATGCTATGATCCTATAAGTAACAAAGTATTACCAACCTGTTGCCCAACACAGAAGAAGTCAGGTGTACAAATCAGAAGAAGTGAGGTGTAGGAAATTAAGTACTTGTTTTGCTACACTGAGCATGTGCAGGGCGACACCTAGCAAAAACAAGATCGAGCTAAACAAGCATGTAACAGTGACATTATGCATTTGGGTGAAACTTCAGCAATCCACTCATTAATACATTGTGAAATGTAACCTGTTCTGGTCTTTCAAATGCAGGAGTCTACATATGTGGAAACAGTGCATTATCTCAAAGTATACAAGTTTCAAGTTATTTTTCTAATTAGTTTTTCTTTTCTTTAGTAGGAAAACCTATCTAGAAAAGCTCTCTCTTCGAAGTCCACAGAAGAGCCACACTGCACAGACTAGACTTTGTGAACCTATGCTGTGAGAGATGTCCTCACCATACTGCAAAAGGAAAGAAAAACTAATTAGAAAAATAATCACTATAACATCATTTCCGAAATGCAACATTAGCACAGTTTTGCAAATATGTAAAAATAAATGTGCCCACAAACTAAAGGTGTTAAAAAGGAAACACACAAGTGGCATGCAAAATAATCTCTTCCTCCACAATGTATGGGCGGACAATATCTGAAGAATAAAAAAAGAGATCCCATTTTGAGTATTGCGCACGTGCAGATACAAACCTGATAATGCAGACGCATCCAGCAGCCTCATTCCTTGTTCAGGAGCATCCATTTGCAAGACACAAGCACACTAGATAGTACTTTGTGATGTATGTCTGGGTTTTATTCACTTGATTAGGACTTAAGATTGCAGGGCTCAGAAAAACTATAAGACACTACACTAGATGAGTAAATAAAACAAAACAGGAAGTTATATACTCAACATAACATTCGATGTATGTAGTCCATCTCACGTTACAGTCTTACCCTTGGGTTCGGAGCCGAACCTCAGCTCTGACTTGGCCATACTTTAGCTCAAGGTCTTCAATTGGTTTGTGGCTAAAAGGTATCCCATCATGCAACAGGCTCATTTCCCAGATCTTGTTTTCTGCAAGCACACACACACTGAGAAGAAGAACAACCCCAACAGAAAGGACTACTGACACCTAGAGACTATACCTCCAGGTCCTCAAGGAGGGGGGGTTAGTAAGAATGTAAGGCGAGATGGACTACATACATCGAACGTTATGGTGAGTACATTCTTAGCCTTGGGACAGCATCCCTAGCACCTTGAACTTGGGTAGCTCAGTGAAAAATACTCTTGAGCACTATGGAACTAAAGGAAGATCTGCCTCTAGAGACCAGATCTAATTTGTTGTGACTAATAAAAGTATGAGGTGAAGCCCATGTTGCTGCAGCCCAGATATCCATAAACATCCTAGCATGAAATGCAGTTGAGGTAGCCACAGATTGTGCAGAATGAGCCTTCACTTTAAAGGGTAATTCTTTGCCATTGGAAGCATAAATAAAGGAGATGCAATTGGAAATCCAGCAAGACAAGGTTACTTTAGAAACAGGAACCCCAAGTCTAGTGTCTGAAAACGAGACAAACAGTTGATCTGATCTCCTGAAATCTTTTGTCCTATGTAAATAGAAACGCAATTGTCTATGAACGTCTAGCTGATGAAACTTAAATTCTGCCCTGTTGGAGAATTCAGGAAAAAACACAGACAACTCAATGGATTGGTTGATACTGACAACAGAGGCAACCTTCGGAACAAAGGAAGGGTTGGTTCTTAAGGAGACCCTATCTTTGTGAAACACCAAATAAGGTGGCTTAATCGATAAAGCTTGATGCTCAGAGACTCGCCTGGCTGAAGTTATGGCTACCCAAGAATACTGTCTTCCATGACAAGAATTTAATGTCACACGTAGCTGTGGGCTCAAAGGGAGTTGAGGTGAGCTTCTGTAATACATAATTGAGGTCCCATAGCATTACTGGATCAAAGACTGGAGATCGGAGTAACATTGTACAAAGCCTATGAGCCATAAGGTTGGGCTCATTAGCAACGTGAAAGGTAGAAATCGCTGCCAGTTGCACTTTAATGGTTGCTGCAGCTGACCCCTGACTGAACAGTTGAGAAAGAAATTCTAATATTGCCAAAATAGGCGCTGTATAAGGATCAAGATGTCTTTCACGGGCCCAAATGGAGAATCTCTTCCACTTACTGGAATAAATCTTCCTGGTAGAAGGCTTGTGGGAAGATGACAGAATGTGAACCACTTCCGGGGAAAAATTATGAAGCCTGAGTAGGGATGGAACTGGAGCAGCCAAGCTGTCAACTTGAGAGTCTGGATGGAGGGATGGAACTGTCCTGACATATGAGTCAGCAGATCTGAATCTGGGTCCAGAATCCAGGGATCGTCCATTAGATAGGGTTGAAGGAAGGGAAACCAAATCTGATGAGGCCAGTGTGGGGCAATCAGGACCATTTTGCTTCCCAAAGACTGTGCTTTCTGAATGACCTTTGATATCAGAGGAAACGGTGGAAAGGCATAGAGAAGACCGGAGGGCCAATCGTGAACCAGAGCATCCCTGGGTGTCTCTCCCTCCTGGGGGATAAGGGTGAAGTAGCAGCTGCATTTGGCATTGAGGGGGCTGGCAAATAGATCGCAGCAAGGCTGACCCCATCTGCAGAATATCTTCTCCACAACATATTTGTTCAGGGACTACTCATGAGGCATTAGGAAAAGCTCTGCTCAGCCTGTTGGCAATCACGATGGACATCCCCGGTATATGCGTTGCAACTAGAAAGCATTAGGAAGACACCCACCCACTGCCAAGCTCGAAGTGCCTCTCTGCAAAAGGGGTATGATTTGGTTCCTCCCTGCTTGTTCAGATACCATACCACTGACATGTTGTCTGAGTGGATTGCAATTGTCCCTAGAAGGAGAAAGCTCTGAAGTGCTTGCAATGCCAATAGCACTGCTCTCATCTCCAAGACATTGATATACAAATGGGTATCATGATCCTGCCACGTGCCTTTTACTGTCCTGCCGAGATAATGCCCCCCTACCCAATCTGGGAAGCTTCTGTGGTTAATGTGGCAACTGGAAAAGATGGGACAAAAGGCTTGCCCACATTGAGATTGCTGGCCTGTAGACACCAGCATAGATCCTGCTTGCACAGGTCCATAATCAGAATAGAATGGGAGAGTGGAAGATACTGTAGTGACCATTGGGCGAAAACGAGCCACTGAAGAACTCTCATGTGTAGTTTGGCAAGGGGAACTAGCATGATCATGGCAGCCATGGTCCCTAATAACTTGAGGACCACTTTTGCCTTGACCTTCCTCAATGGTAGTAAGGCGTAGACCTGCTGTTGTAGAGACTGAATTCTCTCTTCTGGTAAGAAGGCCCTCATGAGCACTGTATCTAGTTCGGCGCTGATAAAAGTGATACGCTGCGAGGGCAACAAGGCAGATTTTTCCCAATTTAGAGTAATTACTAACCTTTGGCACAGTGTAATGGTAGCATCCCTGGCCTGTAACAGTATATGCCTGGTGGTGGCAGAAAGGAGCCAGTAGTCCAGGTAGGGAAACACTTGGAATCCTTCACATCTCAAGTGAGCCGTTACCACTGCCATGCATTTGGTGAATACCTTGTGGGTTGTGGTGAGACCAAAGGGCAGAGCGCGAAACTAAAAATGACTGGCTCCCAGCCAGAAGTGTAGATGACTTCTCGATGCCCTGTCCATCTTGATATGGTAGTAAGCATATTTGAGGTTGATGGAGCACATCCACACATCTTTCCCTAGCAGAGGGAGTACTGACTGTAAGGTGACCATGCGGAACATGGAAATTTGTACATGTAGGTTCAATCGGTTGAGATCCAAAATGGGACTCAGGTCCCCTGTTCGTTTTGGCACCAAAAAGAATCTGGAGTAAGTCACTAATCCTACTTAGTCTGTGGGGACAGGCTGGATGGCTTTCTTTGAAAGCAACTTTTTTATTTCTAAAGTTGCGGAATCCCTGTAACTGGGTGGAACATCTGGAATTCTCTTGGTTGGCGAGGGAGGAGAAGAGAAGGGAACCTTTGGAAATTATCTTTAATACCCACTCATCTTGGATGATGTCTTGCCAGGCTTCTGGGAATAAAGAAATGCAACCCCGACCAGCTCCAGAGATGCATACTCCGGCCTCCCTTCAGGAGTGCTGGTAGGGAGAACCGCAAAAGGAGTCATGGTCCCCCTGGTTACGTGGGACTCCTCTGCCTATAGGGCAGCATCTATCTGAATTTCCACCCCTCCCCTGCCTCTGGAGGGGGAATCACTTTGTGCATCCTGAAAAAACCTCTGCGACTTCCTGAACCACATTTTCCCACCCTTCTGGCTTTTGGGGTAAGGTCTAGAAGGCATGGAAAAAACAGACTCCCACGGCAGACATGTTTTTTCCTTCCTGCTCGCACCTAGTGAGAGTGTTCTTCACCTTGATTCCGAATAATGATGAACTGTCAAATGGGGTGTTGGTGAACATAGACTTGAAGGCCTCTGCAAAATTACACAGGCGCATCCAGGAGTGTCTCCTAAGAGAGACTCCAGAACCCACTGCCCTACTCGCTCCATTGGCTGCATATGAGATCAGCCTCATGGAGGAGTTGGTAAGGGAATTTATGGTAGACATCTGTGCATTGACCTTCTGTTCCATGGCATCAGAAACATTACCCCGTAGAGAATCTCCTAGCTCTTTTAGGAGATCTCTCTGGAGCCTTGTAAAATGCATCAAGTAGTTCAGTGGCAGCAGAGTAAAGGCCGCTGAGGTAAACACATGCTTCCCATACCTGTCCATGGCTCGGGACCATCTACTGGAACACCTTTTTTCAGATATTTCTTGTCTGTGGGAGTGGACAAAAACTTATTGGGTCTCCTAGGGACTGGTTCCACAGTGTCAGGAGTTTCCCACACCTTTCGTCAGATGAGATCTAGTAACTCATTGAAAGGGGGAAAGACCCAAGAGGTGGAAGGTTGAGACCCGAAAGCCTTCAGTAACACTGACTCCTTATCAGAAGGGGATTTGGAGGGCCAGCTGCCTCTCTGCTTCAAGATCTCAAGGATATCTGAAAAAGAGATATCTTCAGATGACGAGTTGGGGACCCCTATGACTCCTCAAGGTCGGTGTCTGACGTGAGAGACTCATCCAAGGAGTCGACATGTTTCCTCTTACACAATCTCTTTCTGACGGGCTTCTCAGGCAAAAACTCTGGGGAGACATCAGAAAGTTGGGGACCACTCATGGAGGTATCCTGAGGCTTTGGGTCTCCGCTGTCCAGGGATAGAGGGTGATCTGAAACTGACACCAGTGCCGGAGGGGGCAGAGTATCGGTGCTGTAAGATGCAGCTGATGACCTGGCCAGCATGCTCCTCATAACCTTGAAGGCTGATCCCCCTGGCTCAGAAGGCCGACTAACCATAGAGGATACGGTAGTAGCCCTCAGCACCAAGGAGATGAGGTACGAAGCAGATGCTGGGTCCAAGCTCACCCGAGCCAAAGCATCGAAAGAAAGGCTCGGAACCAATGAAGATCGATCCGAGCCCTCCCCCTCGGGTCTGACCAGGGAACTGTGGACCCTCAATCCTGTGGACAGAGCTGACGGGATCGGAGTGGAATTTGGAATCGAGAAGCCAGGCGAAGCTACTGGAACCAAGCTAGCGTCACCAGATGGAACCAACAACTCTGGCTCCGAAGGCCAAGAAAGGCTCAGAGGAGGAACAACAAATGATGAAGGAGCCATGGGCTCCAGAGCCGACTGGGTCGGTGCCAAAATCAATTTGGCCAGCACCGATGACTGAAGCAGTTTCTTCACCACTCTATCAATGTCCTCATCGGAAAGGGTCCTGGAGGATCTGGAGGATATAGTTGGAGATCTGGATCTCCCTACAGAGGGAGACTTAAGTGAAGGAGAACCTGGTGGAACAACTGGAGACCAGCTCCGAAAAAAAAATCTGTGACTGGCTTCGAAAGGCTGGGAGCCGATACAGACTTACTCAATACACTACCTTCTGTCGGCACCGGAAACAATGGAGCCAAAGAAGGAGAAGCTGTTCTAGCAACTTTCTCTGATGGCTCCGAAGAAACAGACGGATCCAGACAGCACTTCTTAGCAGTCTTTTTGTCCTTTTTAGCTGGAGAAAATATGGCACTGGAAAACTTGACCAAGTCTTCCTCGAAGGAGTGTTTAAACAGTCCTTTCAAAATGAGCTTGTTCTTCCTCTCCTATAGCACACGGGGACTGAAGGAATGACAAAACAAGCAGGACTCTTGGAGGTGAATAGCCCCCAAGCAGTACACACACACAGAGTGTCCATCAGTCAAAGACATTTTGTTGTTGCATTCAACACACTTTCTAAAGCCCAAAGGCCTGCGTTCCTTAGAATCCTTAAGCATGCTGAATAAAGGAGTACACACACAGGGACAAGTACAAAACAACACGCACACACAATAGACCTAACTAAACCTTGCACGGGAAACTAGAGCCTCTAACTAAAAAAGGCCTAGTAACTGACAGGAACAAAAACTACAGGGAGGACTAGGTCCTCTAAATTAAACGGGCCTAGCCCAAGAAAACAAAGGCAGGATAACACCACTACCAGACATGACAAAACACTAAAAAAGCTAATAAGAATACAGGAGGCACAAAACAAAAAGACCACAGAGAAACAATGGGGTGGACTAGGTCCTCTAACTGAAATGAGCCTAGCCCGTGGGAAGAAAGGGAGCGAACAGGATACCAAAAAACGGCCAACGAAAATGCCACACAACCAGAAAGAGAGAGACACACAGTAGCTATGAAAATAGCTTTTTTTTTTTTTTTTTTAGCAAAAAATAGCCATAACTTTAGAAAAAAAAGTATACTTAGCCATGGCCAAAAGTGAGACCACGTCTGAGCGTAACAAGCGGTCTGGGAAATGGACTCGTTACATGATAGGATACCTCTTAGCCACAAGACAATTGAAGACTTTGAGCTAGAATATGGCTGAGTCGGAGGCGAGGTTCGGATCCGAACAAAAGGGTAAGAATGAAGGTGAGACTGGACTACATAACATTAAATATTACATAAGGAACAGAATATTACCACTCTGTTGATTAAGAGCAAATATTAATTGTGAGCAGAAACTGAAAAGGATAAATATTACATAACAAACAGAATAGTACCACTCTGTTCCCCAAGTGCTAATATTTATTCAGCCCAGAAACTGAATGGCAAGAAGAAGTAACGACACACACGAGCAATACTAAATAATGGCTGAAAAAGTCTTAGAGTATATTAAAAAAACAAGAAACATTTCGAGATACAAGCCCTTGTGTAGATACAACCCTGACCTTAGTAAGAGAGAATGTACAAGTATCCGTCAATCTCATTCTTCGCTTGAGGAGCCAACAGCTGAGAGGGGCAAGCACTTTGGGCTAAACATTGCAATGTATGTCTTCTTGATAGTTATATTATTAGGACTCAGGATTGCAGGGTGCAGAACAGCTATGAGATAATACTTGTACATTATATTGAAGAGAAAACAAGAGCTGAATATATAAGCAAATAATACACAAATTGCTAAGAAAAACAGCATAATAAAAAAGAAGAAGAAAAACAACTCCACCTGGATTATGAAGGTCCAGAAAGGGGAGCAACCCACAAGAGGCATACGAAACAACCTGTGGATCAGGAACAAGTCGGCAAGAATAACTGAGGTATGGAACTCCGTGTTTTACTCTATTGGGCACTGTGCAGATACAAACCTGTCCAGAGTAAGGCAAAACGTAGAAACTTCTGCTAGTCTCATTTCTCGCTTGGGCTACATTCGACTCTCTTATGCAGTCAGAGTGAGTAACAGCTGATTACGTATGGCTGGTTCATACTTACCTGACTAGGACTAATGTTTTCAGGGGACAGAATATGTGTACGTAGTAGGATAATCTCAAGAGGTACGGATTAGGATCGAACATGAATATAAAAGCTCAGGTACCTCATGCCAGTGAAATATTTTACACAGTAAAAGCCTTACATTCATACTGACAGACCGGATAAGAAAAGTACATTACAAATGCTCAAATATGAAATTCGTAGATCGTAGACAATAGAGTCTTACCTGATACACAGTTTAAAACTACAAGAGATCTGCATCTAAACACCAGAAAAGGGAACCCCTCATGATGTATGCATGATGAAGCACTGCATGACAATGCCCAGAACACCTATGAGATATTTTGAAATTCTGCTAGATGAGTAAATAAAACAAAATAAATACTACATAACCCTTACAAGCCTAGCCAAAAGTTTATCCCGAAATAGAAACCTCAGTCAGCACTTGTCGTCCCTGTGTCCCTCACTGACAGGGGCGGCAAGTGCTGACTGAGGTTTCTTTTTTGGGATAAACTCTTGGCTACGATTGTAAGGGCCTCAGGCAACTAGCCTAGTAACCTCCTATGATGCTATGATCCTATAAGCAACAGAGTATTACCAACCTGTTGCCCAACACAGAAGAAGTCAGGTGTAGAAAACAGAAGAAGTGAGGTGTAGAAAATAAACTAAGTACTTGTTTTGCTACATTGAGCATGTGCAGGGCGATGCCTACAAAAAACAAGATCAAGCATGTAACAGTGACATTATGCATTTGGGTGAATCTTCAGCAATCCACTCATTAATAAATCGTGAAATGTAACCTGTTCTGGTCTTTCAAATGCAGCAGTCTACATATGTGGAAACAGTGCATTATCTCAAAGTATACAAGTTTCAAGTTATTATTTTTCTAATTAGTTTTTCTTTTCTTTAGTAGGAAAACCTACCTAGAGAGGCTCTCTCTTCCAAGTCCAAAGGAGAACCACCACTGCACAGACTGGACTTAGTGAACCTATGCTGCGAGAGATGTTCTCATTATACTGCAAAAGAAAAGAAAAACTAATTAGAAAAATAATCACTATTACATCAATTCTGAAATGCAATATTAGCACAGTTTTGCAGAAATGTAAAAATAAATGCGCCAGAAACTAAAGGTGCTAAAAAGGAAACACACAAGTGGCATGCAAAATAATCTCTTGCTCCTCAACGTATCGGCGAAAATATCTGAAGAATAAAAAAAGAGATCCAATTTTTAGTATTGCGCATGTGCAGATACAAACCTGATAAAGCAGAGGCATCCAGTAGCCTCATACCTCACTTCGGGAACATCCATTTGCAAGACGCAAGCACAATGGATAGTAGTTTGTGATGTATGCCTGGGTTTTATTCACTTGATGAGGACTTAAGATTGCAGGGCTCAGGACAAGTATAAGACAATATTTCTAACTTTATTTATTTATTTATTTATTTTACATTTGTTAACCGGGAGAGTCCGACTGGATACATGTCCATTTTCAGCGGAGGCCCAGGGAGAAAAGCTCCAGGTACATAACTTACACTATATGAGTAAATAAAACAGAATAAATGTTACATAACGAACAGAATATTACTACTCTGTTGATCAAGAGCAAATATTAATTGTGCCCAGAGACTGAACAGAATAAATATTACATAACGAACAGAATATTACAACTCTGTTACCCAAGTGCTGATATTAGTTGTGCCCAGAAACTGAACGGCCAGAAGAAGTGACGACACACATGATCAATGCGAAATAATGGCCAAAAAGCTTTGGAGTATATAAAAAAAAAGACACATTTTGAAATACTAGCCCTTGTGTAGATACAACCCTGCCCTTAGTAAGGGGGAATGTACAAGTATCCGTCAATCTCATTCTTCGCTTGAGGAGCCAACAGCTGAGAGGGGCAAGCACTTTGGGCTAAACATTGCAATGTATGTCTTCTTGATAGTTATATTATTAGGACTCAGGATTGCAGGGTGCAGAACAGCTATGAGATAATACTTCCACATTATACTAAAGAGAAAATAAGAGTTAAATATATAAGTAAATATTACAAGAATTGCTAAGAAAAACAGCATAATAATAGAAAAGAAGAAAAAAAACTCCACCCGGATAATGAAGGTCCAGAAAGGGGAGCAACCCACAAGAGGCATACGAAACAACCTGTTGCTCATGAACATGTCAGCAAGAATAAGTGAGGTATGGAACTGCTTGTTTTACTCTATTGGGCACTGTGCAGATACAAACCTGTCCAGAGTAAGGCCAAAAGTACAGTTGTGTACATCTACCATAAATGTAGATGTTCGAGTGTCTTCACTGTTGCAGTCATGACAGTAGGGTTCTCCCCTGCCGGCAGGCAGCCCTCGGTCGGCCAGAATCCCAAAGTCTGGGTCCGGCGTCAGCTGTTCATCCATGCTCCCTGACATCAGAGCTCCAGGAGTACAAAGCTGACAGCCGACGCCATCTTCTCCAGTTTTTCTTGCCCCAGATGTCAGGAATCCCAAAATGAAAAAGGTCCCATAACCTTTGCAAATACACCTCAGAAGAATGGTGAAAAAAGGAAATACACAAAAGTAAACATAAGAGGGGACAGGAGGAAGGGAAACCCAGACTGCAACAGTGAAGACACTCGAACATCTACATTTATGGTAGGTGTACACAAATGTACTATGTTCATCGTGTTTCACTGTTGCAGTCATGACAGTAGGGTAGAATCCCAAAGCTGCAAGAAAGGGAGGTGGTCACAAAGAGGAAGGGGCGGCTAAAAGGCCCTGCAAGACTGCAGAGGCAAAGCCTGCCCTAGACTTAGAGTAGAGAGGTCGATTGTAGTGCTTAGAAAAAGTATGCACTGAACTCCAAGTTGCAGCTTCCAAAATGTCCTTGGTAGGAACTCCCCTGAGGAAGGCCGCAGAAGTGGCAGCAGCTCTGGTGGAATGAGTCCGTATACTCCCTGGGATTTGCTTTCCATGGTGAGAATAACAAAATCTGATTCCATGAGCAATCCATTTAGAAATGGTCTGTTTTGAAATGGCTTTACCTTGGGAACTTGAAGCATAAGAAACAAACAATTGTTCTGATTTTCTGATGTCCTTGGTTCTGTTCAGGTAAAAACGTAGTTGTCTGTGTACATCCAAGGAATGTAAGATCCTTTCCCCTTTATTTTGAGGAGTGGGGAAAAAGGTTGGCAAGTGGATAGTTTGATTTAAAGCCACTTTGGAAATCACCTTAGGCATGAAGGTAGGATTAGTCCTCAAAGATACCCTTGTCCTGATGAAAAATAATATAAGGTTCCACAGCCATAAGAGCTTGTAACTCTGAAACTCTCCTGACAGAGGTTAAGGCTAACAGGATAGCAGTCTTCCAAGACAAAAACTTGATGTCAGAAGAGGCAGCAGGCTCAAAAGGAGGCAAAGTTAGTTTTTCCAAAACATAGTTGAGATCCCAAGCAGGAATGGGAGGAGATCTAGGAGGTCGTAAGTTCTTAGCACCTCTGAGAAACTGTCTCATGAGCTGGTGGGAAAAGATGGGAGGGTCTCTTAATGGAAGAGAAAGACAGACCCTTATGTAAGAGATCTGTCAAGTAAAGTAAAATTAAAGTAATATTAGGAAGAAGAGGATCAGAATCCTGAGCCTGCATCCAGGAACAAAATCTTTTCCATTTTCTTGCATAAGATTTTCTAGTGCTAGGACGTCTGGCTTGTAAAATGACATCCATAACCTGCTTGGGCAGTAAAGAAGAAATCAAAGGCCCTGGAATAATCAGGCCGCCAGGCTGAGAGTTCTGACATGAGAGTGTAGAACCTGACCCTGATGTTGGGACAGAAGGTTCGGAGACTGAGGTAAAACCCAAGGGGGCTCCAGGCATAAGTTTTTTAAAGTTGGATACCAAAACTGCCAAGGCCAATTTGGAGCCAGCAAGATTATCATCTTGGGCTTGTCCTGTTTTATCTTCAGTAAAACCCGTGGAAGAAGAGGAAGAGGCGGGAAGGCATATCCCGAGAGGTTCCTCCAACTGAATGACAGGGCATCCACTTTCCAAGCTTCTCTGTGGAAAGTCCTGGTGCAAAAATTCTGTAGTTGATGATTGAGATGGGATGCAAAGAGGTCTATGTGAGGACATCCCCAGACTGCTGTTATCATCCTGAATATTTTGGTGTCCAGCATCCACTCGTGTGGATCCGAAAGGTTTCTGCTCTGACTGTCTGCCAGGAAGTTTTGTTTCCCTGGCAGAAACTGAGCTTGAAGATCCAAATTGCAAGCTAGAGCTGTGTTCCATAGATCCATGGCTAGTCTGCAAAGGGGGTAGGAATGAGATCCCCCTTGCTTGTTTATGTACCACATAACTGTGGTGTTGTCTGTCCATATTAGCAGTTGTCCTGGTTGTAAAAGATTCCTGAAGGCCAATAGAGCTTTCTGAACGGCTAACATTTCCTTTAAATTGATATGCAGGTGCTTCTGATCCTTTGTCCAAAGGCCCTGCAAATGATTGCCCTGAAAATGGGCTCCCCAAGCATAATCCGAGGCGTCCGTGGTTAGAATCTGAGTGGCAGGAGGCAGACGAAAGGGTTTCCCTTTGTTTAGAGCACATGCCCTGGACCACCAAAGAAATTCCTTTTGAAGGCAAGGAAGGATGGAGGTCAGTATGTCTAAACTGTGGCAATGCTGAGACCATACACTTTTTAGGTACCACTGTATTTTCCTCATGTGTAGTCTTGCATATGGTATGAGAAGGATGCAGGAGGCCATGTAACCCAAAGCCTGCAGGAATTTCCTTGCAGATAGTTGAGTTAGAGTTGCCAATGTTCTGAAAGTTGAAGCCAGCTGTAATTGTTTTTCGGATGTCAGAAATGCCATCTGGGTTGTGGTGTTTAGAAGTGCACCCAGAAAAGTTATCTGTTGTGTTGGTGTCAAATTTGACTTTTTTATGTTTACAGAGAATCCCAGGAACTTGAGGAGGTTCTGTACAAATTCTAGATGCTGGAGTAAGACATCCTTGCTGTCTGCCTGAATTAGACAATCGTCCAGATAAGGGTAAATTTGAATTCCCTTGAGTCTGCAGTAAGCTACTACTGGAGCCAGGCATTTGGTGAAGACCCTGGGTGCAGTAGACAATCCAAAGGGCAGCGCAGAGAATTGAAAGTGCCTCGATCCGGCCTTGAACCTGAGGTATTTTCTGCGATCTTGCCTGATGGGAATGTGTAAATATGCCTCCTTTAAATCCAAAGTTACCATCCATGCATCTTTGGACAGCATTGGAAGTAGCTGCTGTAGAGTAAGCATCTTGAATTTTGGAATCTCTAGAAAGGTGTTCAAGACCGACAGATCCAGAATGGGTCTCCATGAGTTTTGCTTCCTTGGGAATAGAAAAAGCCTTGAGTAAAAACCTTTTCCCATCTCTGAAAGAGGAACCAGCTCTATGGCATTCATAGCCAAAAGAGCTTCCACCTGGTTCAAGGCCTCCGTCCATTGATGTTTTGGAAGGTCTGGCCATCCATTTGGCCTTGCCAAGGTATGCAAATGGAATTTGTAACCTCTTAAAACCACATCCAAAACCCACTTGTCTTGGGTTATTTGTGACCAATTTTGATAAAAAAGAGACAGTTTTCCTCCGAGAGGGGCTTCCAGGCAAGAAGTTCCTGTAGCCCAACAGATGGAGTCATTGAGTTTGTTTCCTTTGAGATTGTGACCTGTCCTCTCCTCCCCTAGGGGTGGAAGCAGTCCACTGTCTTGGTCTATAAGCAGCTTGTGTTTGAGGCCTCCCTCTGGAGCTTCTATATCTACCCCTCTGAGCCCTGTCTGAAGTGGGAAAGGACCAATGTTTTGAAGGCCAATTCCTGCTAAATCTAGGTGGCTGTACTTGTAAGAAATCTTTAACTGTTTGCATGGATTTCGACTTATCCTCCATCTTTTTAATCACCTCTTCAGCTTTTGATCCAAACAAAACATTATGCTGAACAGGAGCATCCAATAACTTAGCCTTTACTTGTTCAAGTAAATTTTGTTCCTTTAGCCATGCATGCCTTCTAATGACTGTGCCAGAGGCCGCAGCCCTACAAGAAGCCTCCAAGGCATCAAATCCACAGTGTAAACCATGCTTCCCAACCTGTTCAGTGGCATGCAATAAGTCATGTAATTCCTTATCATCTGGACAGGCAGAAATGGAAGTAAGCTTTTGTTTTAAGACAGACAAGAGAAATTGCTGGTATTTAAACATATGAAACTGATAGTTTAAAGCCCTAATGGACAAAGTAGCAGAAGTGTACACCTTTTTGCCCCATCTTTCTAAGGATCGAGAATCCTTTTCAGTAGGGATGGGATTTTTGGCAGAAGCGGCCTTAACTCCCTTAGGACCCTGAGAAATGGTTTCAGGGTCAGCAGAAGGGTTCTTATATAAAAACTGATGGGAATCAGGAACCCTGTAATATCTATCAGGCTTAACAGGAGCAGGAGGAAAAGAGTCAGGGGTTAAGTTAGCCTCTGAAAAGGCATCATCCACAATATCCAAAACGGGAGGAATAACCAAGGGTCTATATTGGGGAAGAAGAAGAAAATCCCTCAGTCTTTTCTTGGATTCCAAATACTCCTGTCCTTTTCAGTGGAAATGTTCCCTCATTTCATGCAAAGTTTCCCCAAAAGATAAATCCGCAGGGGGAGAGCTGAAGGAATGGATTCTTCAGCATCAGAATCCTCATAAGGAGGGAAAGAATATTCCTGATCAGAAGAAGAAACTGAGGAAACAGAAGCCTGATCAGAGGAATCATAATAAACATCCTGCCTTGGCCTTTTGTCTGAAGGGGGATGAGAACCCCTAATCATAGTAAGTAAATCCTCCACTATCTTGAGTAACTGTTTCTGTGACTTGGGAGCCAGTTCAGAAGATGCCTGTGTTGAAGTCATTGATTTAGAAGGAGTCTTTGCCTTTGTCTTTGGCTTTGCCTTTACTAGTAGCTAAGTAGGCCTGAAAACCCCTTTGGAAGCCAGTACCTGCACAGCGGCTCCAGACCCATCCGAAGGAGCATAGTCCGAAGGTCCAGCAACAGAAATATTTAAAGGCCTGGTTGGCTCCTCATGAGAGTCCATTTTGGTCATCGGTTCTGAAATGGCCGACGACAGGGGCTGCAAAAGGGCCTCACTGACGACGGCCGAACCTGAAGCTGGCTCCGCTTGTGCGCTATCATCAGATTTGGACCTCGGAGGCCTGTCTTTATCCTTGCGACGTTTGTGAACTCCGGTAGCCGGGACCGTATCCGACGACATTTTGTAGTTAAAGCTCTTACCGAAGTAATGAAAAGCAAAATCGTACCTTCGCTTAATTGTACGTTGATTGAATCTAGCACAAAACCGACAACTAGCTACGGCGTGGTCAGGGCCCAAGCAAGGAATACAGTAAGAATGAAAATCCTTATGAGGTATTTGCTTCCCACATGAAATGGAATTATTAACTTTTTCTGACATCGGAGTGGAGCAAGAAAAAAGTTTCCCCAATGGGGTACTTAGCTTTGAGTGGAGAAGAAAGTCTTTGGACCAAAGAATATCAGAAAAATTTGTCAGGAGTCAGCCGAACGGCACTTGCGAACTGCTA